>NW_027203828.1:0-53314 GCF_024711535.1 Dipodomys merriami
ATGCTCCTGGATTGGAAAGATTAACATCTTAAAAATGGCAATACTTCCCAAGGCTATCTACAAATTCAATGCGATATCTATCAAAATTCCAACCTCATTCTTCAAGGAAATAGAAGAGGCAATCCAAAAATTCATATGGAACAATAAAAGACCCCCAATAGCAAAAACACTCCTCAACGGAAAGAACACTGCTGGAGGAATATCAATACCAAACTTCAAACTCTACTATAAAGCCATAGTATTCAAAACAGCTTGGTATTGGCACAAGAACAGACCTCAGGACCAATGGAATAGAATTGAAAACCCAGAAATGAACTTACAGACCTATAGCTAAAAAAATAGAATGGAAGAAAGACAGCCTCTTCAGTAAATGGTGCTGACAAAATTGGTTAACTACTTGTACAAAGTTAAGCTAGATCCTTATATATCACCCTGCACCAGAATCAACTCCAAATGGATCAAAGACCTGGATGTCAAAGCAGACACTCTGAAAACATTACAGGATGGAATAGGAGAAACCCTAGGTTTCCTTGGCGCATGCCGAAATTTTGTTAATAGAGACCCGGAAACAAAATGAATCAAAGAAAGGTTGGACAAATGGGATTGCATGAAGTTGCAGAGCTTCTGCATGGCAAAGGACATAGCTAGCAAGATCAGTAGAAAGCCTAAGGATTGTGAGAAGATCTTCACTAGCCATACAACGGACAAGGGTCTCATATCTAAAATATACTTGGGACTCAAAAAATTAAATCCCCCTACAACAAATCCTCAAAGAAACAAATGCCCAATAATTAAGTGGGCTAAAGACTTAAAGAGAAACTTCTCTGAAGAAGAAAGAAGGATGGCCAATAGACACATGAAGAAATGCTCAACCTCCCTAGCCATAAAAGAAATACAAATAAAAACTACATTAAGATACCACCTCAAACCAGTTAGAATGGCAAAAATCAAGAACTCTAATAACAACCGATGTTGGAGTGGATGTGGACAGAAGGGAACCTTACTTCGTTGTTGGTGAGCTAAGATATGGTCCAACCCAGATGCCGCTCAGTAGATGAATGGATCAAGAAAATGTGGTATATATACACAATGGAATTCTATGCCTCCATCAGAAAGAATGGCATTGCCCCATTTTTTAGGAAATGGAAAGACTTGGAAAAAATTATATTAAATGAAGTAAGCCAAGACCAAAGAAACAGGTCCCATGGTTTCCCTTATTTGCAATATCTCGAATATGTATGAATCAAGCAGAAAAGTTCAGATAAGGTGATGTTAGGAAAATGAACCCTAAGATATGTATTTAAATTTTGTATTTTTTTCTTTCATGCATTTTGTTTCTAACGCATTTATGAAATTATTTCTTTGTTGCTTTGTATGTCCCTCCCCCACAGTATAAACCCTGCTTTCACTATTTGATGTCGATATAATTTGTGCAATGGAAGGGGAAAAACAACTCCCTTAAATAAGGATACAGGTGGACCCGTTGCAACAATGAGAAATACAAGTTGTCATGTCGAAAATGAACTTTTCAACTTCGGTGGCGGGTGAGGATTGGGTGGGGGAGATGCTGGGAAGGGATGGGAAAGGGACACACAAGACTATCTGCTAGTAGCAGATGGTGTGTACACAATCCCAGAGATAGACAAGTGCTTGAGGGGCAAGGGCAGAATTTTCTTCCATGGCCTATAGTCACATCACCTCCCTGTGTTAGGATCAAGATTAAGGAATGAATATTATGTTGTCCCTTTCCTATTTACATTTCCTTTTGGGCTACTCTGGTGCTTGTTGCACTTTCTAATGGAAATAGTTTTGACCATGGAGGCTCGATCAGAGGTGATAAAAGAGTTTTTATTGGAATGCTAATGTTGTACAGGTGGCTAATTTCAAAGACCTGCAGCCAGCAAATACACAACACAGGAAACAGACCACAGAGGAAACAAAGGACAAAAACAATATAACAAACCAATTCAGCTCCAATGGATTGCTGAATGAATTTGGATGCCATGTTGACCAGAGAACAGCCAGGAGACAGGAGACAGGACATGAACATGGAGACATATGACATGTTGTAATGGCACCTGAGCTGGTCCACACATGAATCGGGTCAGTACATGGAGAGAGTCAAGGAAACTCCCTGTCCCAGGCACTGAAATGACAGAGTTAAAAACCTACCAGCCAGATATCCACCCAGAATTTAAAATTCTGCCATTACCAGTCTACTGTCTTACTAGAAACTTTTATACATTCTATGTATTTTTCTTGTTCGATAATGTTTGTATTTTTTTGGACTAAAAGTTTTCAGTAGTTTTGTCGGATATGTATGGTGGAGGTTTATTCTTTTAATTGCACCACTCTGGAAGTATTTTCGTGCATTTGTCCTTTATCATTCACTTGTGAAAAATACCTTAGCAAGGTACAGTAATCTTGGTGGATAAAATGCATTTTTTCAGTACTGTAAGGACTTCCTAAGGACTTCTACCATGCCCTGCTGGTATGTATGTATTATATTTAGGAGTCAACTGTTAGAGGAACAGGGGCACACCTAAGTGTTATGGGTTCCATGTCTCTCCTAATCTAGAGAATCTTCCATACAAAATTCACTTTTGACAGCTTGATCATACAATAGCTTGCTATAGATGTGTAGATGTCATTGACAAAAATTTGATTAGCATTTTATGTTTTTGTATCTTAGTATATATTTTTATCCTTGTGTACATAGAATTTTAAATACTGTCATTACTTATTAGAACAAGCATTTTAACTTGTTGGCATCCTCAACCATTTATTGAATCCACAAAACACTAATATTTACTATTATATATACTGTTGTCAACTTTTGACAAAACTTCTTTCACATGTCCTTATCCTTGCTTTCAGTTTAGTCAACCATATTTACATGTTTGATTAGACTTCCTTCAAGGTAACTATTTTCTTCTGTATAGAAGATATCACTAACCTAACTGCAATAAGTTGAGAAATTTTAAATGTCCATATATATTTATATACATATAAATATATATACACTATATGTTGAAAAAGTTCATATTCTCATTTGAATTCTGATGTTCCCACTATTGTTTCTTTCTTTGAACAATTCATCTTTACTTCCTTATATTAATTTCCTTAAAATGTGCACACATACATACATAGGAATGAATGCACAAACATGACAGAATAGAAACAAATGTACTTTAATACTTTTTAGTCCTCTGTTTTCTTTTCTAACCACTATCTCAATCTAAAAATATTGTGAAGGTAATAGTTATTACTGCTTTTTATCATAGTGACCTTGGAACTGGGATTAAATGTAGAGTTTGCTCACAATTCTTTCCTCATCCCTCAGGTTGGATGTCCCTCTGTTAAGAATGAATTACTTAGAGTTGAATGGATCCCTTTGTCTGTGTTACATGAATGAAAATACATTTCCCCCACCTAATATTTGAACTCTTGTTCTGGTTGATATTTCAGGAAGTGTTGTTCACTATTTTGGGTGTGTGAGCAGAGCTTGCTATTGAATCATATCTAAATGACACTTTGCTCCTGAAAGATGTTCTTAAATTGAAAATTTGTTAGCCTGACCTCCCATACAACCACATACCCTAAACTGATTGACTCAAACCCAAGTTTTAATTTTATTTTTTTTAATTCCCTGGCTTGAACACAGGACTTGA
The DNA here is from genome assembly GCF_024711535.1 of Dipodomys merriami. Taxonomy (NCBI): domain Eukaryota; kingdom Metazoa; phylum Chordata; class Mammalia; order Rodentia; family Heteromyidae; genus Dipodomys; species Dipodomys merriami. The sequence goes on from NW_027203828.1 coordinate 3,672, forward strand.
GTGTTGTCCTTGAGCCTCTTTGTACTCAAAGCTAGCATTCTACTACTTGAAACAAGGCATCTCTTCTGGCTTTGAGTGGTAAATTAGAGGTTAATATCCCACGGGGACTTTCCTACTTGTGCTGACTTTGAACCATGATAGATAGATCTCAGACTTCTGAGTAGTTAGGATTACAAGCGTGAAACACTGGTGCCCAGCAAAACAAAAGTTTTTTCACACACATGGAAATTGTTACTCTGAGATAAAGACAACTGAATACTTGATGTCTCATGAAAGTCTATTCCATATTTAAGGGACAGGTTTGTACTGTGGTGCATGTGGAAGTGGGGATAAAGCAAGCTCTCTCATGGCTTAAGTAAGTTTCTGAATCTTATTGATAACAAATTCCCTTCATGTCCTTACCTATTCCTATTTACAAACATAAGTAAAATATTTGCATTCCATCCTGATTAGGGTAATATTTTAACATATTCATTGGCAGAGAAATAAGCATTCAGTCCATCAAAATCTTAAGTTTTTAAAAACTCCTCAAAATTCTATGCTTATTATGTAGGCTTATTTTCAAGAACTACAATTTGTTTTGGGCTTGGATTTTACTATTGAGATTTTTTTAAAAGCATGATCTTTTACATAACTTGATTCTGGGATTTGATATATATGAGGTTCAATATGGAAGTTGGACCGCATTTACAGATCCCTTCATTTGCCTCTTTAGGAAGTTTGAGATCCCAAACTACTATTGTATGAAAGACTAAGTCTATAGCATTTACAGATTCATCAGGATTAAAATCTTCCCAGACTTGGACACTACTGGACTTCTACAAGATTCCATAGGTGAAAGTAGGACAAGTGAGGAGATACTTTAAAATGTCTAACTTGGTGCCCTTTCAGGTATTAGAAAAGAATGAAAGGAGGCTGAGAAAACGCCATCGCCACTAAGATGCAGCCTGCACCAACAGCAGTTAAGCTGGGAAAGTTTGGCTTAGAACGTTTATCAGACCTGAGCCTTTGCTCCTGTCCCCCAGTTTGCCTGACAGCTAACCATACACGTGTGCATGATGCCTCAGGTTGACCACCTCCACAGCCCTTGCAGGCTGGACGCTGGCCTACAGCCAGGATTACAAGGAAAGCTAGCTGAACAGATGTTTCAAGGAATTATTCTTTTTTCTGCAGTAGTTGGATTTATCTATGTGTACATGGCTGAACAGTTTAGATGGACTATATAACTATAAACTATATAGTTATGGCCGGATTGGCTTTTCTGTGTTTCCTGACATTTCTTCCATGGCCCATCTACAAATGACATCCCCTTACAACTAAGGAACAGAAGACAAGAAAAATGGGATAGAAAAATTAAGAGGCATGCTAAAATAATTGATTGGGGTTTTCATGAGAACACATACTTTTGTTTTCTCTGAGGTGATCTAAATTGATATCATAACCAAATTATGAGATTAAAACTTCCTATGCTCATAAACAAAGTTGCATGTAGATATAGTTTTCTTTATATTTCAAAGACAGTTAGAAATAACTCAGTTGTGTTTGACTAATACATATTTTAAACCAACTCTTCATTATCTAGTTATGAAATGGAAAACTAAACACAAGTATACAATGTTTCTTCCAGGTATAAATAATAAATGCCTCATAAATGACAGCAAAAAAAAAGAAAAAAGATGAAAGGGAAAGGTATTTAGGAACATATCAAATTTTGTGATATCCAAGAGTGCATTCAGCCAAGCTCTGGTGGCTCACTCTTGTAATTCTAGCTACTCAGGAGGCTGAGACCTGAGGATCACAGTTAAATGCCAGCCCGGGGAAGACAGACCATGAGACTCTTAGCTCCAATAAATCACAAGAAAAACAAAAGTGGCACTGTGGCTTAAGCAGGAGAGTGCTAGCTTGGAGCTAAAAAGCACAGGGACAGCCCAGTGTTCAAGCCCCACAACTGACAAAAAACGTATGCATTCAAAGATAATGGGATATCTATAATCTAATTAGCTTGGAAAAGTGAAAGGAAAAGTTACTGCAGATTTCAGGTTTATTTAGAGTTTTAAGCCTTATCAATAATTTCCTTTAAGAACTGGGAAGTTGAAAATGACTTTAGAATATGAAAATATGTTAAGCTGGGTGGTTCACATGTGTTAATCCTAGCTACTCAGCAAAATTATCTATAATTAACAATGAAAATGCAGGAAATAATTTGTATTTCAAGGAGTAAATGCTAGCCTTGAAGCAAAAACAAAAAAAATTGAATGAGGCTCTCAGGTTGTGAAACAACTAGCACACGCACACGCACACACACACTCACACACACACACACACACACACACACACACAAACATGCATGCTCATGTGCAAGGTATGTTGAAGTAAATCAGTCTCAGAAAGAGAAATGGGGTCTGTGTCCCCAACAGAAAAAAGTAAAACACATATCCATTGTCATGTATATCTGATCAAGCTGCCTAAAATAGAGTACACATAGAAGTAAAATTTTATGTTGTAACCTCTTTGACCAACTAACTGTATCAAATGTGAACAGTACAAAGATGAATCATATATTGTCTCAGTGGGGTAGGTGTTAAAGAAGAATTGAAAAGAGGCAAAGGAATAGGGAGTCGATGGTTGAGAAAATACTATGTTAAGATTCAATGTACATATGTGAAATTGGAACTAGGAAAGAAAATGGATGGGTGGTGTTTTTATAGATTGGAGCAGTTGATGGAAACTGTAACAAAGTCCAAGAGATATTGTCCAAACCAATTGATACATTGTACAACTGTTTAAGAAATTTATCCATGGGGCCTATAATCTTAATTACTCAGTTGGTTAAGACCTGAGGATTATGGTTTGAAGGCAGTCATGGCAGAAAAGTTCATGAGACTCTTATCTCCAACAAACTACTGAGAATAGGCTAGAAATGGTGCTGTGGCTTAAGTTTTACAGGACTAACCTTCATCACAGAGAGATTCTGAAACAGCACTCAGATCTTGAATTAAAGTGACAGGACAGGCACAAAAAAAGAAAAAAATAAACAAACAAAAAACAAAAAAATCTTAATTTTTATATTTTTGAAAATTACAAGAAAAATTAATGTTCCACCTACTTCAAGTAGTTATATAATATACATTATTACAGCGATTATGGTGGATAGAAATTTTCTCATTTATGTAGCATCCAGTGTTCATTCCCTTTAGCTTATTTTGGAGCTTTTGATTACACCCAGAACAACAATAAGTTTCCTGTTCTCTATCGGATTGCTTGAGAGGACACACCAATAGCCACTGCTCTGGTATCGTTATTGCTTCACTTCAGCTGATTGGGACTGTTAATAATACAAGATGAGAATGGTTTGAGGATTCTTCATGAATTGAAAGAAGAGATGAATTTGTGTAGCCTTTGCAATAGAAAGAACTCCTAAACAATGCCATTTCATAAATATTCAAAATTATGGAACGTTATATCCAGATTAATACATCTTCAGCAAATATCCTCATTATATATGGGAATAATGAATCCCTGTTGGACTAAACAGTGTGTTTTGAGCAATTTTTAATAAAAGGCAAAGTTTGCATTGTGAACTCACATTGGGATTTAATGATGAGAAGGAAGTATTTCATGCTAGATTGATTTCATGTACCTCATTTTTTGCACCATCACCCAGATATTTCTGGATTCAGAGATTTTCTTAAGACAGTTATTCCTTCCAAATACCCAGAAATTGTTTTTCCTTCCTGGGCTATGGTTTCTCTTTTTTGATTGTTCAGATTCTAAGTCTGACTAATGTTTGAGAAATGTCCTCCTGATAACTCCTTTGACTGGTTACCTAGGCATATTTTTGACATGACTATGTGTGGACACAGTTACAATATATACAATGCTGTTCATGCTGTGGCGTAGGCTCTCCATGAGATGATTATTTATCAAACAATACAAACAATGGGAAACAGAAAAGGGAGAGTTCTTTTCCCTGCAAATATAAGGCCTTCTTTTTTGGATGGTACACACTTACAGAAAAGTCACTTCCTAGAGAGGTTTCTTAGTGGGTAAAATTAAAAACTTAAGGTATTTTTCCAAAACCTAACAAATTATAATTATTTAAATTTCTGTGAGGTACTCTAGATATGGGTTCACGTGCTTAAGTAAAAACAGAACATTTACAGGGACAAAATGTATTCGACCTTTCCATAATTCCTTTTAGTTACAAATAAGCTCAACATGCCCATAGGTTATGTTTTGAAAAGTAAAAATTCACCCTTTTCCTATGAGTTTCATAAGTATAAACCAAGCACAACCTGCTAAAACTAATTATCTATACTTTTCAAAAGTGATCTAGATTTGTTCTATGTATTAAAATTTTTACAAATCTCACACTGTAGACATTAGTTATTGTAGAAAAATACAGCTGTGAATGGTCTCATTCATGATTCTTTACATGGAATTGGCTTTTCTTGAAGAGAACCTTTTTTACTTCTTTGCTGAGTGACCAGGAATTCAAAAGTTTATTTTGATTATTCTCCCTAGAATTTCTTCTTTTTTTATTAATATGTCTTTTTGATTGTGAAAATACCATACAGAGGGGTTACAACTACATGAGCAAGGAAATGAGTACATTTCTTATCAAGTATTGTTGACTCCTGCTTAGTTTCCCCTTACCATCCCTGTCCCCCATTTCCCCCCACCTCCCCGCTAAAGTTGTAAAGATTTTTTTCCACAGACCATCTTGTACATCTCATTGTTGCAATGGGTCCACCTCTATCCCTATCTAAACAATTTGTTTTTTTACTTCCCATCCACAAATTATACCTACATCAAATCCAGTAAAAACAGGGTTTTGTGTACCGTGAGGGAGGGACATAAAAAGCAACAAAGAAATCATATTATAAATACATTAGAAATAATAGCAAGAAAGAAAAACTGACTGAGATGCCCCTCAGTCGATGAATGGATCAAGAAAATATTACACACACACACACACACACACACACACACACACACACACACACACACACACACACACACACACACACACACAATGGATTTCTATGCCTCCATCAGAAAGATGACATTGCCCTATTTGTTAGGAAATGGAAAGACTTGGAAAAAAATATTTTAAGTGAATTAAGCCAGGCCCAAAGAAACATAAGTCCCATGGTTTCCCTTATTTACAATAACTAGTATATGTCTGAGAATAGTTGAAACAGTCAGACATGTTGATGTTAGGTAAAATGAACCCCAAGATAAGGACTCCTAGAATTTCTTACATAACAATTCATCACCGATCTGTGCTATTTTCAAATTATGAATCTGAAATTAAACACAATCAGATTTTCTGTTTTAACTCTGGGATGTAATTCAACATAAGATGGTGTAATTCTTTTAGCGGTCCCCTTTCTGATGAACATACAATTTGACAATCCTGCTGGAGATCAAGTGATTTTGCATGAGAGAAGTAAGTTAGAGGCAGAGTGTGACATTGTGAACCTTTGGAATTTTCCAGGTCTTCAACTTCAGGTAAAAGTAGGAAAGTTTTCTCTGTATACACTCCGTGGCATTAACTGTCTTTATCTGAAGATATGATATAGTTGGCCATTGGAACTAGAAAATGTGTTGTATCTGACTCTAATGATGCAAAATTTACCCTTAGAAGTTATACTTGGTTTGTTTCTAGTAAATTACTCCTGTAATACAAGCAATTTAGATTGCTGAGATAGTGATATGACTTAAAATCATTCCTAGCAGGGAAGCTTGTGAGATTCTTATCGCCAATTAATCACCAGAATCATGGAAATGGAGCTGTGGATCAAGTAAAACTCAATTACAAAGCCCAGTTCAAGCCTTAGTTTTGGCACACACACACACACACACACACACACACACACACACACACACACATACACACACACAAACATACACACACACAACCTTTATGCCCTATGTACTTAGAAACAACCGAGTATTGCACATTTAAGTATTTTTAACTTAACAAAATGTATTAATTGACTACTAGATAGAAGATGAAGTAAATAAATTAACAGGGGTAGACACTGGTGGCTCGTGTTAGTTTAAAGCCCAAATGGACAGAAAGTTCTGTGAAACTCTTATCTCTATTAACTACCCCAAAGTTCAAGTAGGATTGGAGCTCAAGTGGTAGAGTGCTAACCTTGAGCAAAAAAAGCTCAAGGAGAGTGTCCAGACACTGATTTTAAGCCCGAGGATCACTAACCAACACCCTCCAATACAAAGTTAGTTTGTTTCTGAATGTTTGTTTAGAATGTTATCATAAAATATAAACTGCTTTTTCCCTAGCAGGTTTCTATGCTGTAACAAAGCATCAGAGGATCACTTTATGTGTATTAAATATTTATTTTGCTGGCTTCTGTATATGTTCCATTCACTGCTATTTGGGCATATTTGGTGAGAAGAATCAGTGAAGAACACTGTATGAGAATATTCTCACAGCATGGCCACTGCATAAATACGAAGAAAATGAGATTAGACTGGGGCTTCATGTAATTGTCTAAAAACAGAGACATGTGATTTACCCTACACTCTACTTTTAAAGATTCAAATAGAATTCTTCCTTGGTCCTCATCATGTCTCTGATGAGTAGGATACTGTGAATAATGACATGAATTCAGGAAATGTGCATAGGGCTGGAGACTAGGATTTGTTTTCTCAGCACTAATCTCTACCATTTAAAAGTCTCTCACTTGTCAATAGTTCTTTGGTCTGGTTAGAGATCAAGGTTGTTATATGATGTGGAATCTATAACAGCATTGATGTAACTATCTAGATTTATGCTTATAGAAATACTATGCTTATGGGAATGTGACTCAGTGGTAGAGTGCTTGCCTGGCGTGCATGAGGCCCTGGGTTCACTCCTCAGTGCGACATAAACAAAAAAAATTAAAAACATTAAAAAAAATAAATACTATGCTTAATAATGCTATTCTTTGAAACATTGGAATTTTTGGGTAAAACGCTGAATATTAACTGGCACATACCAGATATTTCTAAGCTTCCTCATTTTGTCTGCAGTGCAAGTTTTGATCCTGTATTTGGGGAATCACATCAGGAGGGAAAGGCTGCCTGTTGATTTGATTGTACCCCTTGCTGAGAGTATAGGATGGCTAGTCTGACAGGTAATTGCATGATTTAGGTAGAAATACATTCTCTCTCCCCAAAAATCCCTGCTCCTTTCAATGCAAAAGTTATGTATTAGAATTGTAGCATCAGTATTTCTTTCCTCACTTATTAATTTAATTGTAACTATAGATGATACTGCTCCATGAAAAAGAATCACAGAGTTTGAATTACTTGTAGGGTTATTTTTTCTACTCTGTTTTCTGTATGTTTATTCAACTACTCAGTAATGTAATTACCTTTGATTGTATTAAATTCAAGTCCTTTTTATGGACAAGGTCTCCATCTTCTTCAAAATTACCCTTAGACTATAAAGAAAACAGACATCTTTCACATGTCAATTTCCTAGTGCTTAGAAATGTTCTTGAACAGAGCAAGTGCTTTGTGTTGGTTTTAGCATAAGGAGCAGTCAAAAGTGTTCTGTATAGCATGACTTTGGAGCCTCAGAGCTTGATTTGATTCTCTGTCCCAATGCATTCCAGGTGACTAGGAGTGACAAATTCAACAACTGAAAGCATGGGCTACATAACTAATATTGAACAGAAGCATAGGGAATTTTAATTTCAGCTGCATAATTTTGGATGAATGGTTTGAATAATACACACAACGCTGAGAATTATTATGGCAGTGTTTTGCGTTCAGAAAAATTTTGTCAGGATATTACAAATGGCAAGACTTATGTGTGATAGTCACTGCCAGTAAAAATGTTACAATCCAACTGACAAAAGGAAAATGTAGGAATGAGTGTGGGAACAAGATGAAGACAAAGAAATAATACTGAGCATGTCAAGTAATACTTAGTAATATATGCTTTTATGCAAGTAAGCATTGACATGTTAGAATTATCTTTATTAAGGGATTTCATAATATCATTTTAAGTACTGAAATGGGAATAATGGTTCTGGCTTCTTAATCAGTTATGGAATAGTGTGTGAAGTACCCAGATGACCAGTATTCCAACATAGTGTGAAACCAGTACCTTCTAAGAGCTACAAGTTTCCTGGTTTATGGAGAGCCCTTCAGGATGGGCTTGGCCTGCATGGATCTTTGTTTACATAAACTCACAGCAGTTGTCTTGGCGTCTTTGTGAAACATCAGAACAACCTCTCCCTCCTACATCCAGCGCATCTCCCTCATCTTCTTTTTTTCTCTGTCCCTTGCTCTTTATTGTTCATTGCAACACAATCACCTACATTCTATCACAAACCATATTTGGAGTTGCATTCAGAGTAGCTGTTTCTGTTGTCTTAGCCAAAACAGTAACTGGGGTTCTGGCCTTCAAGATCAGTTATCTAATGAGAAGGATGAGATGGCTGCTGGTAACAGGGGCTCCTAACGGCATCATTCACATCTGCATTCTGATCCAGGTGATGACTTTCTGTGTACTCTAACTAGGGAATTCTCCCTTCATTGGCAGAGATGCACATTCAGCACAGGGCCACATCATCCTCTTGTGTAACAAGGGCTCCCTTATTGCTTTCTATTCTGTCTTGGGATACCTGGTTTTCCTGCCCCTGGACAGCTTCACTGTGGCTTTCCTGGCCAGGAACCTTCCTGACCGGTTCAGTGAAGCCAAGTCCCTGACCATCAGCATGCTGGTCTTCTGCAGTCTCTGCATCACTTTCCTGCCTGTTTACCAAAATGCCAAGAAGAAAGTTACAGTGGCTACAGAGGTTTTCTCCATTTTGGTTTCCAGTGCAGGACTCTTAGGCTACATCTTTGCCCTCAAGTGTTACATCATCTTGTTAAGGCCAGATAGAAATTTTCTGGCTGGCTTCTGGGGCAAAGGACAACGGAGTGGAATATTTCCTCCATAATTTATAATTAACTTACACTAGAAGGTCTAGGATAAATCTACATTCCTTTTTTCATCTGATATTAGTTTATATATTTGGAATCACCTCAATGTTTGACTCTTCATCCTTTCTCTAGTGATGGTCAATTACAAGTTTTAGCCAAAGCCATCTAAATTTGAAATTTATTCCATATAAATTTTAGTTCTTTCAAGTTAGTCTGCAATTATTCCAGCTTACCCACTAGTGTATTTTGTATGTTGACTTGTATTCTAATTTTGCTTTCTTAATCATTTGCCTAAAATTTCCTTTTTGTGCCAGTCTTTAGGGTTTTAACTTTAAGCCTGTTATTATCCCTGAATCTTTTATGCTAATTTTAACACTTTATCTTTTGATCCACAGCTTGACTTTTTGCTATATGGTGGTTAGCTGCAGGTAAGATTCTCATTGATTTTTGTGATCATATTGGCCTCAAAATCTGACCCAGATTTCGCACTTTCCTGTATAGCTAAGATTATGGGTACTTTTGTATATTCATTTATTTTGTCATTCTTATACATCACTATGCTTCTTAATACTCAAATATATTTCATTAATATTTTCTACTTAACAACGTTCCATATTTCATACACTTATTAGTGTGCTTTCTATAATAGTTGTAGAGTTCTATTCATATATCTGCTTTTTGCCACATCTGTAAGTTTGTTTTGTTGGATCAGTCTCTCCCCATCCTCTCTGTTTCCTTTCCTCCTTCATTCTCTTTTTTTAATTAATAAGCTTTTTTTATTTTGAAAATACTGTACAGAGGGGTTACAATTACATGAGCAAGGGAATGAGTACATTTCTTATCAAACATTGTTGCCTCCTCCTTAATTTCCCCTTACCATCCCTGCCCTCCCAGCTCCTCCCTGACCCCAACTCCCGCCAAAGTTGCAAAGTTCGTTTTCTGACATATCGTCTTGTACATCTCATTGTTGCAGTGGGTCCACCTGTATCCCTATTTAAATAATTTGTATTTTCCCTTCCCCTCCCCAAATTATACCAACATCAAATACAGTGAAAACAGGGGTTATACCGTGGGGGAGGGAAATGCAAAGCAACAAAAAGGGGAGGGACATGCAAAGCAACAAAAAACATCTTATAAATATGTTAGAAACAATAGCAAGAAAGAAAAACAATTTGAGTCCGTAGCTTGGGTTCATTTCACCTAACATCAACACTTTTTCCTCTACTTTCTCTAAATTGCTTTAGAATTTCAAGAATGGATTTATATCATTAAAATACACTTTAAATGTGTATCATGATGCATTGGATGTGTGGAGTTCTGTTTCAGGAAAATATAGATTTACAATTGTTTGCTTATCCATGGCTGTATATATTTTAAATATATTCTTGTTTAATACCTTTAAAGTATTATACATACAAAATTATAGATGTATACTTTGTATGATACCAATAGATTCTACATCTCTTGATATTAAGTAAATATTCAATGTCCAATATTTCAATTGTATAAGAAATGCATTGTTCATTATTAAATGGACTAAATTTTTGGATTCTGTTCCAGATTTGACTATTTAAAACACATGGTCACCTAATGGCAGGTCTTCCTACCATCATCTATTGCTCATTGTGCATTTCCTCTGACAGTATTATTTATAATAAGTGAGTGATTGTGGGCTAACAATGGACTTCTATTGCTTTACTATTTTGTCGGTTGTGGGACTGGAACTCTGGGCCTGGGTACTCTCCATGAACTTTTCAGATCATGGCTAGCATTCTACTACTTGAGCCACAGTGCCACTTTGGTTTTTTGGTGGTTTATTGGAGATTAGATTTTCCGGAATTTTCCTGTGTGTGTGCTGGCTTTGAACTGCAATCCTCAGATATTAGCCTCCTGAGTAGCCAGTTTTGCCAGCAGCACCTGGCTGTTTTGAATTGGAATTGGCAATTGAATTGAAAATATAACTATGTATTAAATTGGAAATATAACTATATTGGCAAAAATCTTTATATTTCTTTTCCTTTGAAATGGAATATTACCTAGCAAATATTTCTATACCATTAGAAATTGTATAAAAAGATGGTTAAAATACTTCAGTTTCTATTGAAGTTCAGGTTTGTCTTCTCTGGATTTTAATAATTGCATCAATAGATTGGATTAATGTTGCTATGTAAAACATTAATTACTCATTCAGTAGCAAACAATTAACTCTCATCCAAAAATAAGTTCCCCACATGAATTCCACTATGCAAAATTGAGAGTACATTTTGTCAATCAGGAAAAGAGCAGATTATCAAATCTGAGTTAGAAAAAAGAGACTAGCCATGATGATTAAGACATCCTGTCAATATTGTGCAAATATTATAGTCAATTGTAGAGAAGACATTGCTGTTGACATTGGTGATAGCAAGGTAATGAAAGAAGATATTCATGGTTAACTACATGTAGAAAACTAAAGCTAGATCCTTATATATCACCCTGCACCAGAATCAACTCCAAATGGATCAAAGACCTTGAACTCAAAGCAGACACTCTGAAAACATTACAGGATGGAATAGGAGAAACCCTAGGTCTCCTTGGCTCAGGCCGAAATTTTCTGAATAGAGTCCCGGAAACACAACAAATCAAAGAAAGGTTGGACAAATGGGTTGCATAAAGTTGCAGAGCTTCTGCAGGGCAAATGACATAGGTAGCAAGATCATTAGAAAGCCCACCGATTGGGAGAAGATCTTTACTAGCCATACAACGGACAAGGGTCTCATATCTAAAATATACTTGGAACTCAAAAAATTAAACCACCCAACAACAAATCCTAAAAGAAACAACTGCCCAATAAATAAGTGGGCAAAAGACTTAAAGAGAAGATTCTCTGAAGAAGAAAGAAGGATGGCCAATAGACACAGGAAGAAATGTTCAACATCCCTAGCCATAAAAGAAATGCAAATCAAAACAACAATGAGATATCACCTCACTCCAGTTAGAACAGCAAAAATCAAGAACTCTAACAACAACAGATGCTGGAGGGGATGTGGACAGAAAGGAACCTTACTTCATTGTTGGTGGGAATGTAAACTTGTTCAACCACTTTGGAAAGCAGTATGGAGGTTCCTCAAAAGACTTCACATAGATCTCCCCTATGATCCAGCAATCCCACTTTTGGGCATTTACCCATATGTTTACAAACAAGACCACACTAAAGCTACCAGCACAACTATGTTTATTGCAGCATTATTTACCATAGCTAAGATATGGAACCAACCCAGATGCCCCTCAGTAGATGAATGGATCAAGAAAATGTGCTGTATATACACAATGGAATTCTATGCCTTCCTCAGAAAGAATGACATTTCCCCATTTGTTAGGAAATGGAAAGGTTTGGAAAAAATTATATTAAGTGAAGTAAGCCAGGCCCAAAGAAGCATAGGTACCATGGTTTCCCTTATTTGCAATTTCTAGTATAGGTATGAGTCAAGCGGAAAAGGTCAGATAATGTGATGTTAGGAAAATGAACCCTTAAATATGTATTTTAATGTTTTCGTTTCTTTCATGCATGTGTTTCTAATGCATTTATAAGATTATTTCTTTGTTACTTTGTACGTCCCTCCCCCACAGTGTAACCCCCGCTTTCACTATATTTGATGTCAGTATAACATGTGGAGGAGATGGGAACAAACAAGTCGTTTAAGGATTCAGGTGGACCTGTTGCAACAATGAGAAGTACAAAATGTCATGTCAAAACCAGCTTTACAATGTCGGTGTGGGGGGGGAGGGGGGTATAATTGGTGGGGGTAGGGGGGAGGCTGGGAAGGGAGGTGAAGGGTAAACAGAGGAGGAGGCTGCAATGCTTGGTAAGAAATGTATGCATTATCCAGCCCATGTAATTGTAGCCCCTCTGTACAGTATGTTCTCAAATAAAATAAAATAAAATTAAAAATAAAAAATAAAAAATAAAAAAAGAAAGAAGATATTCAAATGCTTACTACCCACTTAAATGAGGGGTAATGAGATGAACAGGGCATTCAAATTGGTAGCAAGTATCCCAGGGAAGTACATATTAAATATACACATAATAATTTATGCATGTATAGTGAGTATTCACTAGTGGGGCAGAGGTTTGGGTGGCATGAGTTCCTAAGAGCTCCACAGAATGATGTCTTCAGGCATTTGCTCTATTTAACTTCAGGTTAGGCACAAAAAGAGTGTATGCTGTTACTATCATAGTAAAATGGTGTCACCTAGTTTGACTATTCAGTTCCTCCAGGAAAGATACAGAAATCCATCCTTTCATGGACACACACACACACACACACACACATACACTAATAGGAACACACATGTGCACACTCACATACACACAAATGTAAAGGAACTAAAAACTAGTCATTTTTTTAGAGGCAGAGAATTAAGATCAAATGCTATATATATACAATTCCGGCTGATAATAGAACTAGAATTTTTCATGTGCACTAGTGGCTCACATATAATCCTAGCTGTTCAGGAAGCTGAGATCTAAGAATCATGGTTCAAAGCCAGCCCTGGCAGGATATCCATGAGACACTTACCTACAATAGACCAATAGAGAATCAGAAGTGGAGCTGTTTCTGAAAGTGGTAGAGTGCTAGCCTTGACCAAAAAAGAGCACAGGACAGTGTATATGTCCTAAGTTAAAGACTCACCACAAAGAAGCAGTGTGTTTCTTCAGCTTAAATCTCTTTAAATAATCATAGATAAATCTAATGTGTCTTGAACTGCTGAATGCAGAGAGAAAACAAATTTGAAAATACCCAGAAGGTTTAGTAGTATATTTATTAGACACTAAAAACAACAAAATAAATACCAAAGATAGTGGTGCTGGAGGTTTGCCATGGCTTTGAGCTGCACAACTTCTGATATTATTGCTTATAGATCCTTAATCTACTTGCTTGTTATTAGTTGATGTCAAAGAAAAACTCTGTTAGGACCACTGAATAACTACAACTCTGTTAGCCAAGGTGTGTTGTCACATTGGTTGCTTCTCATCCATTATTTTAGATTCGAAGTATTTCAATTCAATTCAAAGTATTTCCTATCAGATCAGTATCACATACTTCAGAACCAGGAATTTTAAGCCAGGCACACAGTTGTTAAGAGAACTTGTACCTCTGTACAAAATCTGCTGTTCAACTGAAGACTACAACACATAAATATGTTTCATAGAGGATGGTTGGTGAAAGTGAATGGTACCATTATGGATTAGCCATTTATTCTTCAAGCAAAGAGATCAATGAAGTCTACATGTAAGTTGTGTTACCCAAATTTGAAGAAAAACAAAACAAAAATTTTATTGACAAAATAAAAATACCAAGAAACAATGAAAAGTTGAATTAATTCCACAGCAAATTCATGAGGACTGAAAGTAAAAAGTGACACAGGATAAGACATCTTTCCTGGCATAAATCATTAATGCCTTAAAATGGAAGAACACCTCTGGGCACCAGTATATCATGCCTACTACTTATTAAGTCGAGATCTGAGGATCATAGCTCAAAGTTAGTTTGGGCAAGAAATTCCATGAGATTCTGCCCTCCAGTTAACCCACACACACAAAAAAAGAGCCAGAAGTGCTGTTGTGGCTCAAGTGTTAAAACACTAGACTTGAGCACAAAAGCTTAAGGACAGTGCCCAGGTCCTAAATTCAAGGCCTGTCACCTACACAAATACACACACATACACACACACACACACACACACACACACACACACACACACACACACACACACACAAACTAGTAAAAGTGAAACCCACTCCCACAATCAGCAGGAAGGGGCTAATCTTTCCCTTAGTCTTCCCTTTTGATTCATGTAATAAGCCTTGTTTCCCATTAGGTTGCTAGTTATTTTTTCTGGTCGTCTTTTGATTAATAAAAGTGACACATATGGATGATTTTCTGCTTGAAAAGATACAAACCTCTTTGAAACAAGTAGCCAAGAAAAAGATCTTTACCCATCATACTTACAATCTAGAAGTAAATACGGTATGCTTACTTCTATTTGAGGACCATGGCACACTCTACTGGTGTTTCTTAATCAAGCTGTTTGGTGTAACACCTGAAAAATCTAGTTTCACCTCTTCTGCCTCAGTCCTTCTCCTTTAGTTGAAGGAAAAAGATAGAGTGGATTTTCTCTTCATTCTCCAATGTGATAACCTGCCCCTCTAAAAGTATAACTGTAACACTGTCTTCTCAGATGCATGAGGTGAAAAGGCTTTGTAAAATGCAAAGAACTTTGGGAAGAAATTTGTTATACTGCACTGATAGATACCATCTTGAAAATACATCGCACTTCCTTATCTCCCACATTTTAGTTTTGGTCAATTTTCAGAAAGACTTTTCAAAGAACATTGCTTTTAGAGGTACTAATACCTTGGAATGTAAGAAAGAGTTGCATCACATTTGTACTAGAAAAAACAGTTTATTGACCAAGATCACTTCATTTGCTTGACTTTCTAATATATATTCTTTCAATTGTATATTCTTAAAGGTTGCAACACAGAGACTTAAACAACCCTATTTTTAAATAAAAAGCTATACCATGTACTCACACTGATATACTGAGAAAATTCCTTGAATTCTGACACTGTGGAAAAGACAGTAAAGAGACCAGATTGAAACTGTAGAGTTTTGCCTATGTTCTGCTATAAAACAAACAGATTTCCCAAATGCCTAACCAACTCAGAAATTTCGAAAACAAAAGATTACTACACTTGAAAATAGTGAATCTGATATCTAAACTTTTGCCATTTTGTTATCCAAAACTCTATTCTAAAATGAAAATGATGGAATAAAATATGAAAATGCAATGTAAAGATAATTTCAGACACAACACTGATTAGACAAACCTTTTTCTCAACTGTCGGAAGTGTAATGAAAGGGATTATATGAACCATAGCACGCAAATAATCCTTAAAACCAAGGGGAAAGAATGTAAGTATTTACATATCAACAAATAATTAGAGATCATCAAAAAGACCACAGAGAAATTATGTCTGTATAAAAATCACTTAATGAAGTCATGACTATAGTTGCTGAATGGGGCAGTAGAGAAAGAGGCAATAAAATCACTCATGCAGATTGAAAAACAACTATAAAAAGTTCTTTCACATAAAAGGGTGGAATTAAACAGTTTAGAGAAAAACATAAAATGATTAGACTATATTTCCAGATGTCACATTATAAGAATGGTTAAAGGGAATTATCTAGAGAATAGGACAAAACATGTTAAGAACTCTGATTACACAAATATGCAGTGTTAAGAATAATTACACAAATTTGGAACAAAAATTCAACTTTCTATGTTCAAATTTGGTCTCACAGAAAATATTTTTGATATTATGGATATATCAACAATGTAGTTAAGAGTTTATAGATAATGGTACTATAAAGTGAGTGATTTCAATTGTTTATATTATGGATACCTTGAGTTGGGAACATGCTAAGATATGTGCACTGCTAATGAACAGTAAAATGTAATCGGAAGACTATTTAGATGAGTTTAAATATATTTCAGTAAGTGGGAAATCACAAAAATGCACAAAAATATACTTTATTTCCTAAGGGGGCAGAGAAAACCTATAAAGCACCAAATTAAATGAGTAGACAAAAAGCTTAAGAAGTTTATTTGCAAGGACCACACAAATAGAAAACTTACAGATATACATACATTTATCTGTAGATAAATGATCAGTTTTAATAGCAATTATCAAATGCAATAATTAAAACACAGCCACAGAGAATTGGATGACCAGGACCAACTTTTGTGGCTATACAAGAAAGTACAATTGAATAAAAAGGTGCAAGATTTGGAATAGAAAATAATTTCTACAACTCCTAGAAACTTAGCTATTCATGAATAGCTCAGGGTCACAATTAAAATACAAATGGGACAAATATGTCCCTGAGACTTTCTAGGATTCTTTAGCTAGGGTTGTGTCTAAATAGAACAATGGCTTTGACAAAAAGCAGCTCATTTATGGAGCCCAGGCCTTGAGTTCAAGTCCAGGAAAAGCACAAAATGAAAAAGAAAGGTATGGAGGAAGGGAGGGAAGAAGAAAAAAGAAAGAAGAAAGGAATGAAGGAAGGAAGAAAAGACGCAGGGAGGGAAGGAAAGATAGATCATTTCCAGATATCTATGTGGATGTTCAAAATTTGGGCTGGCTGCTATTCTTGGATGCTTTGCAGGCTCAGGGAATGGGCCATCTGTGGGAATGACTTGCAGAATTAAGGTAAAAAGGTGGGGAATCCATTGAGTTGTTTGCCAACCATTTGAATGAGGAACAGGGCTGTGGGAATCAGGCCTATGATCCTATCACCTTCGAGTTTCTTCAGAAGGTGCCCGGGTTCTGGGTGTGGGTCAGTAATCCCAGCAGAAGTTGCTGTCTGATTGAAAGGTATGTGTTGGAGAGTGGGGTCAGGTTAAATTCATGCCAAGGGACCAGAAATTAGTACAAGAATCTTGAAGCTTGCAGTCAGTGCCTGGCTCTGATGAGATTCAGAGAGTCCTGCACACAAAGTCCATGTCTGGTACACCAGGATGAGCATCAGGACCCCATCCATGCTCTAGCATCTAACCTTGCAAAGCCTACTGAGCAACCACTCCATTGTCATTTCAGACCTGGAGAATCTACCAGTGCTATAATTCCCTACTCTTTATGGAGGGCTGTGCCCAGGGCCACTCAGAGGTGCTGAAGGCCACGGTGTAGGCCTGGCCCTTCCTCTTCCTTCCCTTGAGGGATCTGGCAGAATCACCAAACCTGGAGGCCTTCAAAGGGCTTGATCTCCTACTGTCCTCAATGGGTTCGATCTCCTACTTGTCAAGAAGGAGTACCCCATTGGGTGGAAACATCAAGTGCTGTTTGTGGCAATTTGTGGCAATTGCAACTTGAGATCAGGATTTAGAATTATCATTCCATGGCACGACTATCTTCTCTGGAAGTCCTGACTGAAAGGTCAACAGAGAGTCACCTTTCAGCTGGGACTGAAGAACAGCCTTTGATCCTCTCCATTGACCTGACTATCGAAGATGGCACCCAGGATGAATTCCAAACCTATCTCCGCTAGTGGGCCAGGAAGTGGAAAGAAGGAGTCCAACTGTGCTCGACCAAGCTTCAGATTCTGTCTGGCTCCTCTACAAAATCCGGAAGGCTCTGCATGAGGTGAGCCTTGACTCCATCACTGAACTTGTGTTGAACAATTTCTGGTGTCCAGAAACCATGAGAAAATTTTCTCCTTCCCGGGGTCAGACAAAGAACCTTTGCCTATTCTTCTCCAAGATAAGTGGCAACTTCTACACTTCCAGCTTCAGTAATCTCTCATATTTCTGCAAATACATGGTGCATCTGGGGCAGACTCAGCATCTCCAGGAGTTTCCTGTGCAGGATATCTTTGTCCTGTATGGATGGCTACCCTCCATCCTCAGGAACTCGCCGACTTTGAACACCTTTACTTTGAGTTCATGTTCACTGAAGGAAGCCAATATGAGGTCCTTGTGCCAGTGTCCCTGTGCCAGGCAGCTCAAGCACCTGTATCTGAGGAGTTTGTTCATGGGATGTTTCAATCCTGAGTCCCTGTGAGCCCTGCTGGAGCAAGTGACCGGCACCATGGAGATCCTGGCCTTGGAGCACTGTGACATCACTGAACCCCAGCTGTTGACAATCCTGCCCTCCCTAAGCCAATGCTCCCAGCTGCATTTCCTCAGCTTCTATGGAAATTGCATCTCCACAGCCACCCTGAACAACCTACTGTACCACACAGCCAGGCGAGGCCATTTAAGCGAGGGCCCCACCTTGCCCCACTGGAGAGCTACTGCCCTCCACATTGGGGCCTAGGGAACCTTGACCTCTACAGGTTTGCCCAGGTTCAGGCTCAGTTGGCACAGGTCTTGAGAGAGAGGGGGCCAAACCAGAAGGTCCAGATCTGTACCAATTTCTGTCATCACTGGCCAAAATGCCAATTATATAGCCTGGAGCACCATGGCTACTAGCAGCTCACCCCCGAGGGTCTTCCTAGCCTTCTGCTCTGCTTATGTAGTCACATGCATCTTCTGGAATCTCTTGTTGGCATCACAGAGGAAACCCAAGACACAAGTTCGTTTTCCATGGAGCACACCCTGCATTCTTCAGTGTGGGTGGAAGAGACTGGGTGTCTTTTCCTGAACTTCCTAGCTATCAAACCCCTGGACTTCTCATCCCAGTAGGCATCTATGTGTCCTGTGTACACAATATTAGGAAGCTGGAGTGGTCTCTGCCTGGTAAGAACTGGAACATGATCCTGTTCCTAAATGTTTGTAAGCAAACCTACAAGTGCTGCAGCAATCCCTCAAGATATTTCATTTACTGCATCACTCCCTTAATAAAACAAAAATAAAGGAAAAGCATGAATAGAATTGTGTCATTTCTAAGCACCAATGAATGAAACTATTTTTGGTGTTGAGAATCCTAGCTACTCTACTAGTCTGAGATCTGAGCATCATAGTTCAAAGCTAGCCTGGGCAAGAAAGTGTCTGAGATTCTCATTTCTAGTGAATCACCAAAAAATGCTGAAGTGGAGCTGTAGTTTAAGTAGTGGCATGCTGGTATTGTGCATTAATGCTCAAGGACAACTCCCAGGAAGTCAAGTTCAAGACCCAGAATTGGTACAACCCAACTACCATCAAATATACCCATGATCAAGATATGGATCCAATTTTAGAGAAAATGGAGTGGGTGGGGAAATTCAATATCAAATACCAAACGACATCCGTGAAAACAAGAGAACTTTTTTCCAAAGTGTTTTGTGATGAGCATCCTAGTTACTCAGCTAGTCTAGGGTCTGAGGATCACAATTGAAATCCAGGCTGGGAAGGAAGGTCTGTGAGACTCTCTTCTCTATTCAATCACCAGATACACTCTTAGTTGTCCTATAGCTTAAATGTTAGAGTGCTTGCTTTGTACATAAAAGCTCATGGACACAATAATGGAATATAAAGTGTATGAACCCTACAAACATGTTTGTGAGATTAAGTATCAGTATCCCACAGTGATGTAAAACGTTTGAAATTTATGTATTCACTTAATCTATATAAAGAAAAAAAAACTAAAGGGTATCACTACAGACCCTGAATTTAAGCCCCAATGTTGACACAAAAACAAAAGCAAAATAATGCCATGATCACACTCAAATATAAATAGATCCAATCTTAGAGAAATTTATAAGTAATTTTCAAAGTCAAATGTTATAAGACATTACATGTAACAAAATATTTCTGCTTCTACAGCATAATTGGATGATAATTTTCAGTATGTAAATGTGGTTTGTGGTTGATCAGACATGTCTTAAAACTTCAGGCTCACTTCAATTTGTTTTTCTATAAGGAGTATTAATTCTGTGTCCACCCAGGCATGCCAAAAATAAAGAATGAAAATATATGACCTTCGGTATCCTTCCATGAAGAACTATAAAGTAAAGTATGTGACATCACCTTCCTATGATGGTAACAGAGTTTCACTGTTTTTTTTTTTTTTTTTTGCTTCAAATCAAAATAAACTAATCAAAGCATGGGGACATCTTTATGGAGCTGTGAGGGAACTGAGACCACCCACACTTTGACCCTTCATTGAATACCCATTATATGTACATAAAGTATTATATGTGTATATTTAATATGTATTACTCTGGGATATTTACTATCAGTTATGTGTGACCTGCTTATCTCATGACTCCTTATTGAAGTGGGTATTTATCCATTGAATGTCATTTTTTGGGGGGTCTGGTCGTGAGGCCTGAACTCTGGGCCTGGGTGCTGTCCCTCAGCTCTTCAGCTCAAGGATAGTGCACTACCACTTGAGCCAAAGCGCATCTTCTGGCTTTTTCTCTTATGTGGTGCTGAGGAATTGAACCCAGGGCCTCATGCATTCAAGGCAAGTGCTCTACCACTGAGCCACCTTCCCAGCCCCTGAATGTCATATTTTTATTATTACTAATGTCAATACCAGAACTTCATCTCTACAATTGGCCATACTATTTGCATAACCTTGTCAGTTGGTGTAAAGAATCATCTCTTCTCTTTTGTTTTCTCAGATTTATAACTTTTTCTTCCTTCCTGATGACCTAAATGCACTTAGTTCTGCATAATGGATAGTTGGGGACCTCATGTGTCGCGACGAGTGTTAATGTGCAATCAGTGTTTAATTCACCAATAATAATCCAATTGTATTGAAGAAATTATTAAAATAAAGAAGAAAGATAACATGTGAACTTTCTAGAAACTAATGTATTTTGACCATCTCTTGATAAAATACTAATAATTTAGAAATATTTGCAAAGTAGTATGCCTTATGAAAGGATAATAAAGAGTAATGTGGAATTTTGCCAATACTTCCAATTCAAAACTAAAGTCCATTGTTAGTATATAATCATTCTCTTAGTAGAAATTAAATATCATTGGACTCATTAATTGCATGTTGAAGGAAAACATTTATAGTACTCAGATATACTAAAAAATAGATTTTCACATAAAGCAATACAAATGCCAGAAGACAGAAAGGTGCAATAAACCAAAGGACAGGGCAGAAAGGCATGCCATTATGTGACCATTTGTCAGAAATAGTCATGTCTTTCTTTAAACATAGTATAAAACCCAATAGTTCAATCTGTTTCGAATAATGCAATTCTTATAAAATTAAAATAATATAAATGTAAAAATTAATTGTTATCACATCAATTGGAAACATAAAAAGAAAAAGTATTTATAGACAGATAAAATGTATATAATTTTAAGTCAGGTGACAGTTGCTCACCCATGTAATCCTAGGTACTCAGGAGACTGAGATCTGAAGATCACTTTCAAAGCCAGCCCAGGCAGGAAAGTCTGTGACTCTTATCTCCAATAAACCACTAGAAAACCAGAAGTGGTGCTCTGGCTTAAGTGGTAGAGTGCTTGCCTTGAGCTGAAGAGTGCAGGGACAGGATTCAGGCCCAGACTTCAAGCCCAACAGACCGATAATAAAAGCATATAATTTTGTATATATAATATTTTTAAGGCTATAAAAAAGAATTACTTGAAAAATACATCCAGCCATGGGTAAACAACCTACTATGAATCTTTACTTTTTAGCTATTACTTCATAAAGCCAATACATTATAATATACAATTGAAGTGTATTTTTGTAGCTTATAAAATCCATTTTTGAAATTCTGAAACAACACAGAGAAAGCAGAGACAGAAGAGGAAGAAGAAAAGGAATGAAAGGAAAGACAGTGGGAATGAAATTGGACATGGGGAAGATGGATCTGACAAAATAGATTGAGGAATATGGAAAAAGGCAGATGTGTGAATGGCAATATATAACAATGAAGCAAAATACATTCAATTTAGTATATGAAACCATGCACTTTTAAAAGTGCATAATATGAATGAATTGTGACTAAGAAGAATAGTGATATAATGGCAGGCAGAAACTATATTTCAAAAATTAGGAAAATATGCATAAACTAAGCTACATAGAAAGTTTTGATCTGGTGGTCAAGGTTAAAAGCTAAATTGGACAGGAAATCAAAAAGAATATTAATTCCAGTTAACTATCACAGAGCAAAAAGTAGAGTTCAATTGGTGAAACATTATCCTTATGCAATAAATAAATAAATAAATAAATAAATAAATAAATAAATAAATAAATAAATAAATAAATAAATAAATGGACTGTACCAGGCTTTAAGTTCAATTCCCAGACAGACTAGCAGCAAAAAAACAAATTTAGGCAAATGCTTAAGAAAGCATAATTTGTAAACTAGAATCAATGAAAATACACTAGTGGAGATGATTAGATAAGTACTCAGTAAATAGAAATAAAAAAATAGAATGATATTCAAATTTACCTGGCTTTGGTTACAACTTGTGACTCAACCATTACTAGAAAAATGAGTGCGAATCACTTATTCGTGGAATTCATTACAACAATATAAACTAATATCTGATGGAAAAAAGAATGTAGACCATCTGCACATTTGGTCATCCATGTAAGTTCAATCATAAGAGGACTTATTTTTCATAATATGTGTTTTGTCCCAGAAGCCATGCAGAAAATTTCTATCTGGCCTTAACAAAATGATGTAGCAGTTGGGGGCAAAGATGCCACCCAGCAACTCTTACTGCAATCCAAGATGGAGAAAACCTCTGTAGCCACCCTGACTTTCCTTTTGTCACTGAGGTAGACAGGCAGGAATATGAACCGAATACTACAGAACACCAGCATGCTGAAGGTTAGGAACTTGGCTTCATTGAAGGTGCCAGGCCAGAAAAACCATAATGAAGCTGGCCAGGGCCAGGGGAGCCCAAGTATCCCAAGACACAGTAAAATGTGGTGAGGGAACCCTTGTTACACAGGATGAGCACATGGCCACATTTAGAGTGTATATCTGTGTAAGAGTAGGAAGGTGAAGTCTCCAGTCAGAGTACACAGAGAGGTACCTAGATCAGAGTACAGATAGGAATGGTGACGTTAGGAGCCCCTGATAGCAGCAGCCACCTCATGTTTCTCCCTAGAGAAGTGACCGTGAAGGCCAAATCCACATTTACAGTTTTGCCCAAGACAGCAGAAATAGATACTGTGAATGCAACTCCAAACGTGGTTTGCTGTAGAATGCAGGTGATTGTGTTGGGACAGCCACTAAAGAGCAAAGGAAAGTGAGAACAGAAGATGACGGAGATGAGCAGGATGTACCTGAGAGCCTGGTTACTAGCTTTTTTTTTAATTGTGAAAATACTGTACAGAGGGGTTGCAATTACATGGGCAAGATAATGAGAGATTACTAGCTTTGACAGTGGAGGTGTTTTGATGTTCACAAAGACTCCAAGGACAATTCCCTGTGAGTGTACATAAACAAATGGCCATGCAGGTCAAGGCCATTCCAAAGAGCTCTCCATTAGCCAGGAAACTTTCATCTCTTTAAGTCACTGGTTACTCTTTGCATTGGCATACTGGTGATCAGGACACTTTACACATTGCTCCATAGCTAGTGAGGAAGTCAAATAACCAATAGTCACTTTTCACTACTTAAAAGAATATTGGGAATCCCTATATAGGGATAATACTAACATGTCAACACTTACTAGCAACAAAAGAATATATTATCAATTATTCCTTGATATGTTCAGTACTATTTCTATTTCTTCTTCATGTTCCCACACTCTTGCCTACATTTTCCTTTTTCAGTTTGAATCTTTTTTTTTTACATACTGTGACTATCACCCATAATATTTATTTCCATTTGTAAAAGCCTATGAAAAAAATTTTGCACATACTGGAGCATGTGGCTAATTATATCTGAAGAGTATGGTTCAAAGCCATCCCAGGCAGGAAAGTCCATGAGACGCTTATTATTTTGTGGGGGGGGGGGGGAGGGCCGTCATGGGGCCTATACTCTGGGCCTGGGCGCTGTCCCTCAGCTCTTCAGCTCAAGGCTAGTGCTCTACCACTTGAGCCACAGCACCACTTTTGGCTTTTTTCTTTTTTCTTATGTGGTGCTGAGGAATAGAACCCAGGGCCTCATGCATGCAAGGCAAGCACTCTATCATTGAGCCATCTTCCTAGCCCATGAGATTCTTATTTCCAGTTAACCACCAGAAAACCAGAAGTGGTGTTTTAGCTCAAGTTGAAGAGTGTTTGCCATTAGCTGAAGCTTAGAGACAGCAGCCAGTCTCAGAGTTCAAGCCCCTTGACAGACCAAAATAAAAAGAACGTTTCTGCATGTTAAATGCTGCCATACTAATTCTCAGTCTTTTGTGTACTACTCAAACCACTAATCCAAAATTCTGGACAGAAATGTTTGGAATTCCTTGAATGTCTCTATGCAATATAAATAAGAACCCATTAGCTATTCCTTGCAGACATTATATTTGTCCATCTGACTCATCAATAAAGTGGTGGAGAACAAAAGCTGTACAATCATCCTCTGCAAAACACTGTTGCCTGCTTCTTCGACCAAACCCAACACAGAGTGCACACTCTGTTGAAAGAACATTTCTGGGCACTAGGAAATAAAGGTGTACAAGATGTCTGTTTTCTTTGCACCCTAAAGTGAACTTGAAGAAGATGGAGACCATGCACTTAAAAAGGCTTCGCACTTCATATGATAGACATTAAACTTACATTGCTAAGGAGTGGAATAATCATGTGTAAAATGAGTAGAAAAAATAATCTTACAAGTAATTCAGAGCCTGTATTTTTTATTTCAAGGAGCAGTGTCATCCAGTGTCACAATTAATTTACAAGGTGAAAGAAGGAAGTCTTTGAGTATGCAATTATTATACAACATTTGTGTTTCAGGGATTGGATAACACAAGGGAGTAATCATAAATTTGTCCCTAAGTCATGCACTTACCTATTAGCTATCTCTTTCTCTGAGCAAAGGGTACAATCAAAGCAACAGGTAATCTTTCCTTCCTGAGGGGATTTCCTGAATCCAGGACATATCTCACTGCAGACAGAGTGAGGAGCCTGAGAACAATAAGATATTTGTCAGTAAATGTATAGAATTTTACATAACACTAAAAAGTCCATTGATTTAAAGAATAGGATTATTAAGGATATAATTGTATGAACATAACTCTAATAATGCAGTTATAGATTCCACATCATATATCAAAAGGGTTATGTAGTATATACTTAGTCTCTATCTAGCCTGAACTACTGAGAAGTGTCTGACCTTTAAAAGACAGAGGATAATGATGGGAAAGTAGGTCCTGGTTGACAGCCTTCTGGAATTTCCTTGAATTCATAATATCCTATGTAGTCTCCTTCTCATCTGTGACATGTTGTGGAACAAGGAGAAAGAATCCTCTTGATGCTTTAAAAGTATGCTATAAGATAAAGCACAGGCCTCATCTTTATAGGGTTATATGAAGCCCAGGCCCTTCCAATCTTCTTTTCATCTATCCAGTGCCATGCATTGAAAATCTGCTCACATAAGCTCTTTCACTGATTGCTCTCTCCACAGATCATTAAAGTAGCAAGACAACAAACCATTGAATGGATTCTCCACAGAAGGGAGCAAAATAACTCTTTAAAAAAATTAAATGTTTCCTCTGATACTTTCTCTCAGCATAGAAACCAGCTAAGAAAAATACAATTCACATTTTATGATAACATTCTAAATAAATATTGAACAACACACTTTTAACTTTTTATTTTTTGGGTGCTTAACCTAGAGATAAAAATCTGTATCTGGTCACTGTCCTTGAGGCTGTTTTGCTCAAGGTTACCACTCTACCACTGGAGCCATAGCTCCACTTGATCTTCTTGGTAGTTAATCAAGATAAGAGTCTCACAAAATTTTCTTCCCATTTTAGCTTTAAACTGATATGTAATCTTAGATCTGGAAGGATAGGATTACAGTCATGAGTCCCCAGTGCTCAGCTCCATTAATTTATTCTGTTTCTTTTCTATCCAAGAGTCAATAAATAAAATTTCTTAAGTTTGAAATACTTAAATGTTAGTAAGCACAGAGAGTATAAAGTCTGTGTGGTTTTTTTTTTTTTTCTGTGTGTGAGTGTATATGTGTGAGCCAGAACTATTGTTGAATTCAGTGCCTGGGCTTTGTATCTAAGCTTTGCTGCTTAAGGTTAGCACTGTATCACTTGATCCACTGCTCCACTTCCAGTTTTTTGGGTGTTTAAATAAAGATAACAGTCTCACAGGCTTTTCTGCTAGGACTGATTTGAAACCATGATACTAAAATCTCTGACTTCTAAACATCTAGTATTATAGGAGTGACTTTTCTGGCCCCAGCCAGGAATACATTTTAAGGGTGAAATCTGCTTATTTATATGAAATTACAATTAGATTCCACCCACCTTTGTAGTTCCTATGGCCCACTCTACCATATTTTATTATTCAAACAGTTGATGAACATGTAGTTTATGTGGAGAAAAATGGCCTACTTCCACTTGAGGTCACACCTTCTGGAAAATTCCAAATGTTCACAATGTTATACTCTTCTTCTAATTTCCTTTTCTCAATCAAAATCCCTTGGCCTCAAAGAGGATTATGAAATTGTATTTTATTCACAAAATGGGTACACCTAAAAAAAGATACATCATCTTATGATGAAGTACATCTCAGACTTAAAACAAAAAATCTGAAATGAGAAAAGCTCCTGATTAAAATTTCAGATTCTGCATTCCAAAAGAGCAGAAAAACCTAATGAAGAAATAAAAAATTCTATGGGACAAAAAAATCATCAAAATAATCTTTGGACATCCTGGTCACTCAGCAAAGAAATAGAAGGCTTTGTTTCAAGAGAAACCAGTTCCATACAAATACTCATAAATGAGACAATTCCCAATTTCCTCACTACAGTTTCACATAACTAAGTTTGTAAAAATCTATAGTTTGAGAATGGTAAAATTTTCATGCATAAAGTTGAATGAATTTAATTTACTAATAAAAATATGGATAATTCTGTTTAGCAGATTATCTTTACTAGTATTAAGAAACACATCAGGAAAAGGTGAATTTTTAATTTTCAAAACATTAGCTGTGAGCATGTTGAGGTTATTTGAAACTAAAAGAATTTATGGAAAAATGGAATATATTTTGCACTTGTTACTGACCTGCTTGATATTAACAGCACAAGCACACATGTGTAAGAGACCTCAATTACAAACTGTTATACAGTAAGAGACCTGTCTAGGAAATGACGTTCCTCACTGTACCATCCAAAACTTTAAGTCCTTACCTGTGCAGGTGAAGGCACTGAACCTTTTCTATTTTCCGTTGTTTATAATACTGCTTGATGAAGAAGTGTGTCATGGAGAGCCTGGGCCACAGAATATACAGCATTCTATATACTGTAACTGTCTCCAGACATAGTCATGTCAAAAATGTGCCTAGGCACCCAAGCCAAAGAGGCATCATGAGGATAGTTCTCCCCATTACCAAATCAGAATCAGAACCTGAGCAAGTAAAGGAGAAACCACAGCCCACCAAGGAAAATGTCTCCTGGGTATTTGGAACGGTTAACTACTTTGACAAAATTTGTGAATCCAAAAACATCTGGGTGATGATGTTTAAAAAAATGACAGGTACATGTAATGAACTAAGCAGGAAATATTTTTCTTATGGTTAAATGCCATTCTACAACTTTTCCTTTTATTAAAATTTACTCAACACACACCATTAAATATAGTAGGAATTCATCATGGACATATAGGATGAGGACATACGCTGATGATTTACTTATGTGGTTATAGGGTGCCATGATTTTTAAAATATACATCACTGGTTTGTTATTGCCAGATCAAATTATTCTTGGCCATCTCTTCTTTCAATGCAGGAAGAATCCGCAAACCATTTTCATCTTGTAATGTTAACAGTCCTACCCAATTCCAGCTGAAGTGAAGTAGTAATAAGACCATGGCAGTGGATACTGATGTGTTCTTTGGGGACATCTAATAGAGAGAAGGAAACTTTTTATGGTCACTCAGTACATGATCAAAAGTCCCAAAGGTAAACTAAAGTGAAGGAATAGAAGATGCTCCATGAATGAGAACATTTCTATCTATGACAATCCCAGTCATCATATATGTTCTATAACCATGTGAAGAAAATGGAAGGCATGTTTTTCTTTTTTCTTTTTTTTTGCCTCTTCTTTTTTTCTTTTTTTCTTGCCCATGAAATTGTAACCCCTATTTATGGTATTTTCAAAATAAAAAAATAATAATAAACAACATTGAGATATCACCTCTTTTTATTATTTTTTTTTATTTTGAAAATACCATACAGAGGGGTTACAATTACATGGGTAAGATAGTGAGTACATTTCCTATCAAACATTGCTGCCTCCTCCTTAGTTTCCCCATACCATCCCTTCTCCTCCCCATCCACTCACCCCCACACTCCCATACCACAACCACCCTACCCCCTCCCCACCTCCTCACCCCGCCAAAGTTGTAAAGTTCGTTTTTTGACATAACGTCTTGTAAATCTCGTAGTTGTAATGGGTCTACCTCTAACCCTGTTTAAACAGTTTGTTTTTTCCCTTCCCTTCCACAAATTATATCAACATCAAATACAGTGAAAGCAGTGCTTATAAAGCATTGTTGCCTCCTCCTTTGTTTCCCCTTCCCATCCCTTCCCCTCTCCACCTCCCCATCCCCCCCCCAATCCCACCACCACCACCACCACCTCCATTGGATAGGAAATTGAAAGACTTGGAAAAAATTATATTAAGTGAAGTAAGCCAGGCCCAACGAAACATAGGTCCTATGCTTTTCTTATTTGCAATAACTAGTATATGTCTGAGACAAACAGAAACTCTTAAACAAGTTGATGTTAGGCAAAATAAACCCCAAGATTAGGATTCATCTGGGTTTTTTTTTTCTTTCTCACGATTGTTTCCATCATATTTATAAGATGCTTTCTTTGTTGCTGTGTATGTACCTCCCCCATGGTATAACCCCTGCTTTCACTGTATTTTAATTAGACATGTTTTTCTTTTAGTTTTTGAAAAGAAAAAATAAAACTTTTTAATTAAGTATAAAACAAATCAATTTGTACAATGTCTTTTGGTCTTTGTCACTGTCTTTGTCTTTGTCACATCAACTCTTTTGGTCTTTGTCACATCAACTCCTCTCATTTGTATCTACCACAGGTATTCTCTGACTTTAATAGTTCCATTTTCACATATGTACATTGAATATTATGTTGTATTTGCCCAACCATATTCTTCTTTTTCCTTTACACCTTTCCACATCCCCTTAAAACGCCCCAAGAATATATGCTTCTGGGGCTCATTTTTTATATAGTCTGTTAATTTTTCAGAAAGGTTAGATTGATATGTACTATAATTTATTCAGATTGATCATGTATATATGTAAGTGAATATATGTGGGCTCCATAACTTTATAATATTTCATGAGCATAATTTTTATCTAATATTACATATGAGAGAACACATACCTACTTTTACTTTCTTTTTTTCCTGCCAATTGTGGGGCCTGAACTTTGGGCCTGGGCACTGTCTCTCAGCTCTTCAGCTCAAGTCTACCACTCTACCACTTGAGCCATGGCACCATTTCCAGATCTTTCTGCTGAGCAATGGAATCCAGGGTCGCATGCTTGCAAAGCAAGCACTCTACCACTGAGCCACCTTTCCAGCCCGCTACTTTCACTTTCTGAGCCTGACTTTCTTCATTCAATATATCTTACACAGGAGCATATGTATATGTGTGGTAATACAGGGCTATAAACTCAGGGACTCATGTACTACTCCTTTCAAAGCTACCAATCAACAACTTGAAACACACATTAATTCCTGTTTAATTCTTGTTGATTCAGAATGTTTTCTGTTTACTTGCACACTCTGCTTAACATATCTCTACACTTTCAAGTCATTTCCTGATTTTTTAAAGAAAATTAGTGAGGGTAAAACTTAAAAAAAAACCCTCTTTGATGTGAAGGGTAAACAAAGGAGGAGGCTGCAATGCTTGGTAAGAAATGTACGCATTATCCTGCCCATGCAATTGTAACCCCTCTGTACAGTATGTTCACAAATAAAATAAAATAAAATTTTAAAAAACCCTCTTGTCATATCTAACTTTTCTCTTTTCAAATCAAAGGGACTATCCTATTCCATTATATTTGAGTACTTATTCTTTGACATTACAAAATTTGATAGGTTCATAAATCCAATCTGCTCCTATCATACTCTCCTAACAGCTGAAATGGCCCCAAATTTGATATTTTTACTATCGCCTACCCTTCCTATTCTTATCTGTGAACCTGTAAAGGTTCAGAAATGTAACAATCTGGGCAGATATTCTTCCTGATGGTCCTGTAAGTGCTGCTATGGACTTTTTTCCCTCATATGATTGTGGTTTGGAATATTATAATTTCCAAAGATGCAAATGAAGGGATCTTTAAATGCTGTTGAATTTCCATATTAAACATTATATACATATATATATATATATATATATATAAAATCCCAGAGTCAAGTTATGTAAAAGATTAGGATATTTGTTGTGCTCTTTAATAGCAACTACGACAAAAAAACACACTAGTAGTTCATGAATGTCAACCTGAATAATGAACATAGAATTTCAAGACTAGTATTTCAAACTTAGGATGTTGAAGTATAGAATGCTTACTTTCTTGCCCATATATATGTTAAAATATTACCCTTAATTGGAATCTAATGTGAATATAGTTTCATGTGTGAAAGACATAAAGGAAATTTGTCATGAATGAAATTTTAAAAGTTAGTTAAGGCACAAGATAGTTTGCTTTATCTTTACTACCACATAAACCACAGCAATCATTTTCCATTAAATGTGGGGCTGGCTTTCATGAGACAACAAATATTCTATTGTTTTCATGTTTGGTAACTATCTCCACATATGAGAAAAGTTTTATTTCAAGCCACCTAGTTTGTGTAATGTGGTTATATTGCAGGTCAGAGTAACTAACAAATCTTCCATGTAAGAATGTCTTTCAGAAGCTAAGTGTCATTTAAGGAAGATTCTATAGTAAGTTATGTTCACAGACCCAACATAGTAAAAAAAAAACACTTGATGCAATATCAAGCAAAACAAGAGCTTAACCATCAGGTGATGGAATTTTATTTCTTATTCATATAACAATAGTAAAGGGAGTCATCCAACTCCAAGGTGCTTATTATGGAGAGAGTAACCTCCAACATGGGGATGAGAATGTCAGCAAGCTTTACATTGAAATCCAATTTCCAAGGCCACCGTGGCACAATGCAGTAATCACTTCCCAATGTATTTAGATTGAGACATTGAAAAGAATGCCTATTAAAAAGTAAAGAGGATCAAACTACTTTTCATTCTCTTTTGTCATGTTTATGTGTATAAAGTTATTCGTGTGTGCACATTCTAAAGAAATTAATGCAATGAAATCAACAAACCTTTAAAGTTAACAATTGAGGCAATATTAAAATATAAGTAATTCAAGAATTACTTATAGAATCCATAGAAGAACAGGAAACTGGCAATTAAAGTTTCATAAAAGTATAACCAAGCAATAGGGCAGATAATCAAGATAATCAAGATACAGAAGAAAGGTGAGTAACATGTTAGGAGTTACTAAATAATTCTCAGTCCTAAATATCAATTTTATTGGACTTGACCCTACAATTAAATGACATAGATTGAGTAATTGGATCAAGATATAAAACACATCCACCTGCTGTCCCCACCAAAAAAATGATCAAATAGAAAGCAAACCCACAAAAAATAGGTTGGAGTAGCAATCCTAATATCAGATGAAATAGACATCAAATTAAATTAATGAGAATAAACACAGAAGGACATTACATACTAATAAAGGGAACTCTTTCTCAGAGTAATATACCAATTCTAAATATCTATGCACCAAATGCTGGAATACCCAATTTTATTAAACAATGCATCTTAATCTAACAATGCACATAGATCTAAACACGTTGATAATTGGTAACATCAACACAACATTGTCATCTCTGGATCATCCAGGAAAAGCTCTGCAAAGAAAACTCATACATATATGATTGTATGGACCACCTAATTTTTCCAGATATCTAGTGAATATTTAAACAGGAGCATCAGAATATAAATTCCTCTCAACAACTCAATGAACACTCTAGCAAGTAGATCATATTTTAAGTCACAAAACAAATCTTGCAAATTAAAAAATATGATATTATTCCCTTGCATCCTGACATATCAAAATGGAATAAAATTACAGCTCAACACATAATGCTATGACAGAAAATTCTGTAAAGTGTGGATAATGAATAATATATCACAGAATGAAGAGATTAGAATGGGAATTCAAATATTTATTAAACAACATATATGAACCCATAAAACACAGATCCTCTAGGACTCAATGAAGACAGTACTCAGAGGAATATTTATAACTCTGTGCTTACAAAAACAAGTTGGGGAAATCTCAAATCAGTAGTTTAATGATGAAAATCAAGGTTCTTGAAGAACAGGAATAAACCAAAAGCCAAAGTAAAAGGTTGAAACACTAAAAATTAAATCAAATAAAGTAGAGAAGAAAATACCATAAAACATTAACAAATATTGGTTCTTTTAAGAAAATTAATAAAACTGGCCTACTCTTAGCAAATCTGATCCCCAAAAGAAGAGTATGTACACACATAAAGAAAATTATAGGCAAAAATCGGAAAATCAAGAGAGATACAATCAAGCTTTAGAACATTAGAAGGGAATAATTTGTAAACATTTATCATGACAAATTGGAGAATTGCAGGAATGGTGAAATTTCTAGAGAATGTTGATATATTCCAACAAACAAAATACATTGGAACCAAGACAATAGACCCATACCAAGTAATGAAATTGAACTGACAATAAAAGACCTCCCATCCAAGGAACGCCCAGGACCTGATGAATATATAGCTGAATTCTATAAGGCCTTCAAAGAGAACTCACTCCATTATTTCTTAAAAATCTTCAATGAAACAGAAAGGGAAAGATCACTACCAAAGTTCTTTTTTGAAACCAGCAAAATGCTCATCCAAAAACCACATACACTCATCATGAAAGAGACCTGTAGACCCATTTCTTGGATGAACATCAATGCAAAACTTCTAAATAAAATTCCAGCCAACCTAATTTAACAACTATCCAAAGAAGTTGTATTCTATGATCAAATTAGATTCAACACATCAACAGAAACAAGGACAGCAACTACAAAATCTTATAAACAAAGTATTTGACAAGATTCAACACCTCTTTATGACAAATGCTCTGGAGAAGCTAAGAAGCCATGGACTACAGCAACTATAAGGTAATGGAATAACCTTCCATGGTCCTGATTGGGAAGGATTATCATCGTGAAAATGGTAGTAGTGCCTCAAGCTATCTACAAATTCAATGCAATACTAAGAAAAATCTTAAAAACATTCTTCAATGATATAGAAGAAGCAATCTGAAAATTCTTGTGGAATAGTCAAAGACCAGAGCAACAAGAACAGTCCTCAGCATGAAGACTGGTACTAGAAAAATATCAATACCCAACTTCAAACTCTGTGATAAAGTCATAGTAATAAACAGTTTGATAATAGTACAAGAATAGGGCAGAAAGCAGGGCAACAGCAGCTCATGCCTGTAATCCTAGCTACAGAGGAGGCTGAGATCTGAGGATCATGGTTCAAATCCAGCCCAGTCAGGAAAGTCTGTGAGACTCTTATCTCCAGTAAACCACTAGAATACTGGAAGTGTCACTGTGGCTCCAGGGTGCTCGCCTTGAGCTGAAGAGCACAGGAACAGCACCCAGGCAAAGAGTTCAAGCCCCACAACTGCCAAAAAAAAAGAGCAGAAGTGAGGACCAATGGAATAGAAGACCATGAAATGAACCCACATACTTATAGCCACATAATATATCAGGAGAGAAAAAAAATAGGATAGAAGGAAGACAGTATCTTCAACAAGTTGTCAAAAGAAAATTGTGTAAACATGTGCTGAAAACTTCAAAGAGATTAGAACAGATATTATAGAGCCTTATATATCACCCTTCACCTAAATCAATTACACAAGAAACTAAGACCTCAGTGTAAGACCTGATACCCTGAAGATGTGGGGAAACACCAACGATCCTTGACACAATTCAAAATGTCTGAAGTCAATATGCAGAATCACAACAAATCAAAGAAAGTCTGGATGCATGGGATTGCCTCAAAATGAAGAGTTTCTGCAATGCAAATGGCATAGCTAGCAAGATAAATTGAAAGCCCACAGATTGGGGGAAGATCTTTATTAAGTATGCATCAGACAAAGGCCTCATATCTAAAATATACTCAATGGTCAAAAATCAAGTCCTCAAAGAAACAATAACCCAATTAATAAATGAGTTAAAGACTTAAAGAGAGCTATCTCTGCAGAAGATGTAGAATGGTAAATTTATCCATGAAGAGAGAGAGATTTGACATTTCTCTATATGAAAGAAATATAAATCAAAACAAGATTGAGATTCCACCTCACCCCAGTTAGAATGCCCAATATAAAGAAAACTAACAATACCAGATGTTGCCAAGGATATGGCCAAAAAAGAATGCTTACTAAACTTTTGACGCAAATGTAAAGTTTTCAAACACTCATAAAAGAATTATGGACATTCCTCAAAAGAGTAAACATAGAGCTTCCCTAGGACCCAGCAATTACATTCTTATTCATTCATCCAATAGAACACAAACAAGACCACAGTGAAGACACCAGCCCAATGATGTTCATTGCAACATTGTTTACTATAGCCACGGTATGGAATCAACCCAGATGGCCCTCAGTGGATGGATTAAGAATGTGTGGTTTACATAGCTAATGGCATTGTATGCTCCCATCTGAAAAAAATGATACTGCTAGTTTCATAAGGAAATGGAAAGACTTTGTCACTGTTCTTGATTTCTGATTTTATATAAGTTTATCTGTTTTGGTAAGGATAAGGGAGAACACAGAAATGGTGGAACAAAGGGTGAACAAATGCAGCAGTGATACTAGACACTAGGCAGAAACTGAAATATACAACTTGTGTGGAAGGGGCTTAGGAGGGCAAATCTGAGAGAAAAGGACAGAGGTTGCACCATTCCAAAAGAAAAGTACTCATCCAACATGTAACTCTAATCCCTCTGTATATCACCTTTAAAATAATAACAAAAACTTGAAAAAAGTGGAATAAAACATTACATGCAAATGAAATACAAAAAACTATGTGCAAGCATGTATAACATCATCACATCAAATAGACTTTAATGAAAGGATCAAAAAGTAACAAGATTTTAATGTCATGATAAAGGAATTAAATCAACAAAGTGAAATAGTAACTGTAGGTGTTTATTTTCACACTTCTAAGCAATTAACTATACTAACTGACTTTAAGATAGTCCTTAATACAATAATAGGTGAAGATTTTATGGAGAGATTTGCCATTCAGAATCAACAGGCAGGCATTAGAATTTAATTTCACCCTTGATCACGTGAGCCCTACATATACCAAAGAACATTTTAACCAACTTCTATTGAATAAAGCATTGTTCATCAATGTAATGAATTTTCTCCAGGAGAAATGATGGGGTAGGGCCAAATACCAGCCATGTTTTAACATTTTACAACTATCTTGAACACACATGTAGATTACACTGTAGTAATGCTAGAAATTAGCAAGGAATATGGGCACATAATATGAAAATCAAATGAATTATATTTTAACCATTATTACTTAAATAATAATTGCATTAAAATTATTCATTGAAAAAATTGCTTCATGATAAAGTGAATTGTTTTTCAGGGCACATTTCATGAAATAATCTGGTCCTAGGAACAAATGAAAATGAAAAGAACATCAGAAACACATAGTTATAGAAAACAGGACTTAAAGGAACTATCAAATTTTGCTTAAACCAAGAGAAGGAATAATGAACTAAATAACTTGCACTGCATGTCAATGAACAAGAGAAACTCAAGAATAGTAGAAGGAATGAAGGAAACGATGTCAGGAGCAAAAGCATAGTGGCAATCAGCAATGAATCAAAAGGAGTTTGTGCAAAACAGAAAGGTTATAAGGCTGAAGTAAAAATCCTAAAGCAGCAATCAACAGAATGACATACATTAATCCATATCTCCATGATTCTGCATGAGCTGAATCAGTATGGTGAAAATAGCCATATTACTGAAAACCATCTACAAGTTCAGTTCAATCTCCATCAAAATTTCTATCCCTTCCTAGACAGAAATAGAACAGGCAGACTACATTTTCTGAAAAAGGAAATCCTTTATTCAGAATGATGTTAAGACATAAGAACAGTACTGAAAAATCACTGCTTTTCTCTTATGCTATGGGGCCAAATAACAAAAAACCACATAAATCAATGAAAAATAAGACAGAAATACTTGTAACAGCTACAGATATCTGATTTTTGGAGAACTGACAAAAAATACATCGCCTACAGATGGCACCCAAAATAAGGCATGGAGCCGTTAAATTGGTTATCCATGTGGCAAACATTGAAACTAAAGCCTAACCTTGAATACACAATTTTTTCAAATGAACGTTGATTAGTTTTCAAATAGATACTGGAACATTGAAAGTAGTAGTGAAAATGAGGGTCAATATAAAATAACAATAACCTTAATAGATCTTACACCTGTCATAAAATAATAGAAAGATTTAAGTGTGGGGCTCAGAAGGTGGGTCAGTGGTAGAGCGCTTGCCTTGCATGCATGAGGCCCTAGGTTCAATTCCTCAGCACCACATAAGCAGCCAAAAAAGACCAGAAGTGGCTCTGTGGCTCAAGTGGTAGAGAATTAGCCTTGAGCTGAAGAGCTGAGGGACAGCGCCCAGGCCCAGAGTTCAGGCCCCACTTCCGGACCAAAAAAAGAAAAAAAGAAAAAGAAAGATTTAAGTGTGAACTCAACTAGGTGGTAGAATATTTTTCTTATTTACAAGGCCCTAAATTCTACCCAAGAATGGAAATTTATAGCAGCTTTGCTTGCATCAAATTGAAAAGGTTCAGCACACTGAAAGAAACAGTGGGACAGCCAAATGTATGGTTGAAACTCATTAAATCATTTTAGCAATCAATACAATAAAAATAAAAACTACAATGAGTTATGCATCAAGCCACACAAAATTTTGCAGTGTTATTGTAACTGAATATTGGATGTGGGCGATGAGTAAATGGCAAACCTCAAGATAATCTTTAGGGCAAGAGACATTTAAGTTAAAGGAGAACATAGCAGTGTGGGCAGAAGAAATGTATTTTTAAATGATGATATCATGCATACCAAAGCTCAGGGATGAGGTCTGTGATGCATGCTAGGATCACAGTATTGTAATAATATATATGAAGTAGCTTCATATATATTTACTAATTTGCTAATTGTTTAAGTGCCTGCAAGGTACAGTTTTATTTCTGTAATTCAGGGAGGGGAAGGGAAAAAAACAAAATACTTAAATAAGGATACAGGTTGACCCACTATAACAATGACATGTACAAAACACTATGTGGAAAATGAACTTTACAACTTTGGTGGGAGGGGGTAATTGTGGCGGTAGGAGGGGAGGGAAGGTAGGGGAAAAACAAAGGAAGAGGCAACAATGCTCAATAGGAAATGTACTCATTACCTTGTCACCCCTCTGTACAGTATTCTTACAATAAAAATGTACAAAAAATTAAAAATAACATAAAATGATGGAAACCAATGGCTCATGTCTGTAATTTTAGCCATTCAGGAGGCTGAGATCTGAGGATAACAGTTCAGAGCCAGCATAGGCAACAAAGTCCATGAAACCCTCCTCTCCAACTTAACCAGCAAAAAGCTGAAAGAGCTGT
Organism: Dipodomys merriami; assembly: GCF_024711535.1. Lineage (NCBI taxonomy): Eukaryota > Metazoa > Chordata > Mammalia > Rodentia > Heteromyidae > Dipodomys > Dipodomys merriami. The sequence continues at coordinate 41,984 of NW_027203828.1, forward strand.
GCCTCAAGTAGTAAAGCCTTACCTTGAGCAAAAAACTCAGGGACAGCACCTGAGTTTAATCTCCGGACTGGTATGAACACGCACACAAACAACACACACACACACACACACACACACACACACACACACACACACACACACACACACACACACACACACTCCATGCAAGCACAGTAGTAGCTCACATACCTGTAATATTTTCACCTTATTTTCTAGTGATCGCATTTAATTTTAATTTGTTTCATTTTTTCTGCTAATTGTTATTACTTTAGTTGTACACACTTGTGGAGGTACAATGTGACTAATACATGTATTAATAATTAATATAATGTAATTATAATGATCAAATCAAGGTAGCTAGCATTTCCATCTCTTTAAACTTGATCTGCATGTTTTTTACTAGGATGGAATAAATAAAATTTTGACCAAAAATGATACAGTTTTAAAAATACCATGTAAACAAAGAACCTGCAGATTATTGCCTTAAAGGGTCCCACTGATAGTGAACGGCTTTACATTTTCATTGTTTATTTCTGTCTTGGTAAAGTTTTTCTCAAATGCCATGGGAACTAGAGGCTTCTCATTTCAATTATGACTTTTAATTATATTCATAAGTGGTTAACTCGCACTCCTATTTGCCATTCAAGCACATTTGTACCTGGATCTGTAAGAAACAAACCAACTAGTTCTTTATAAAGATGATCTAGAACACAAAGGTAGCTTCTCAAAATCATTGCTGAATTTCTTTAGTAGAAAAAACAAAAATAAGGGGCTGGGAAGGTGGCTCAGTGGTAGAGTGCTTGCCTTGCATGCATGAGGCCCTGGGTTCAATTCCTCAGCACCACATAAGCAAAAAGGAAAAAAAAGCCGGGAGTGATGCTTTAGCTCAAGTAGTAGAGTGCTAGCCTTGAGCTGAACAGCTGAGGGACAGCGCCCAGGCCCAGAGTTCAGGCCCCACATCTGGACCCTCACCAAAAAAAAGAAAAACCAAAAATAAGAATAAATTTATTCCAAGTATGTTGTACTCATATATGGAAATACCACAATGGATGCCTATCATAATATAATTTGTACAAATTCAAAAACATACTAAAATATTTTAAATCCCTTCAAATGATGGTAATGCTATATACAAATTAGAGATTGGGAATACATCCAGAAAGTCTGGAAAATTATCTGTGCTGGGGCCTCATGCGTGTAATCTTATATAATCAAGAACCTGAGAATTGCAGATACTAAGCCAAAGTCAACTAGTGTAGAAAATTCCTTGACAGACTTTTCTCCAGTTAACCAAAAAAATCCAGAAGTGCAGGAGTGATTCAAATGGTGAGCATCAACCTTGAGAGAAAAGGCCAATCAAGAGTACAAAGCAAACCAAACACTAATATCGCATACCTGTAATGCTTGCTCCTTCAGGAAGGTGAAAATGAACAGAAATAATTAGAGATGTAGGAGAGAATAAAGGATGTAGAAGAAGGCATAAAAATGGAATTAAATAGACCATGTGACTATGAAAAAAGTTCATGGTTTGCAGGTGGAACTACAATATGAAAAATTATTTGGCACAAGTATCATATTGTTCAGAAATTGAGAACGATTGTGGGTGTAGAATTGAGTGAAATTTCTCATCTACTGCTGTGTAATTGCCATGCTCCACTTATCTACAGGAAAGATTTCATGTATAAATATTATTATCTGTAGTCAATAATATGAAGGGTATGGTTTTTTGGGGGTCTAGTCATGGGATCTGAACTCTGGGCCTGGGCTCTGTCCCTCAGCTCTTCAGCTCAAGGCTAGCGCTCTACCACTTGAGCCACAGCGCCACTTCCGGCTTTTTTCTTTTTGCTTATGTGGTTGCTGAGGAATCGAACCCAGGGCCTCATGCATGCAAGGCAAGCGCTCTACCACTGAGCCACCTTCCCAGCCCCACCATTAATGATATTTTACTAATACAGACTATTCTTTTCTTCATATCTATAGGTAGTTATGAGATTTGCTGAGATTATTATTCTCAATGTGTTTATATTAGCACAGAAACAAAAGTATACAAACATGTTTTGGGAAATTAAGAGAAGGAAAGTTAGCTTAACATGGATAAATACTATGGAATAAGAAAAATAAACTACGCTAGGGACTGGTGCATCATGCCTGTAGTCTTAGGTACATAGGGGTATGAGATGTGGTGATCATGTTTTGAAGCTATCTTGGGCAGGGGTAACTGTGAGACTCATTTCTCTATTTAACAACCAAAAAGTATCAGATGTAGAGCTGTGGCTCAAGTGGTAAAGCACTAGTCTTGAGCAAGAAAGCTCAGTACAGTGCACATGCCCTGAATTTCTAGTACAAGCACAAAAGAAAGAAAGATAAGCAAACATACTACTGGCATATAAGATAAGGACATATATATATATATATATATATATATATATATATATATATATATATATACACACACATATGTGTGTGTGTGTGTTTGTGTGTGTATAATAGGAGGGAAGGGAGTATCTGAAGCCTTTTAGTACATAATTGGTGACACTGACTCAAATTGTTTGAAATAGCAGCCATCCCATCATAATCTGCAGTGACTTCTGGGATTAAGAAGATAGTTGAGTAAAGTGTAGTGCTTATAGCCCTAGAAAGAGAAGCTATATATGGAAGGAAACCAAATTCATTTCCTACTAGTAGATAGAAATGTACTGAACCATAGATGAAAGGTACAAGTATGAAACTGAGCTTTTTACTGGTGCATAAGGATGGGTTGGCATGGTAGAGAAGGAAGAGAACACTCATCTGTGCACCTAAACTTCCCTCAGGCATTGCTTATCCTGAGAACAAAACAGTAAATGGAAATAGATTAATGAGTTACTTAGGGCTTGTTCTCTTCACGCCTTGGAAACATCGCCTGTTATTGTGATCTTTGTCTAAAGTGTAGAGGGCCAAAACACCAGCAACATCCCATCTCCATCCATGTGTGCTCAGTGCTTCATTGTAGAAAAGCACATAATGCCAGCCAAGGACTAACAAAGAGTGGAAGCTGGAGGAAAAGGAATGTGAAAGCCGAAAGGTACATCCCTGAAGTATCTGCTAAGCTAAAATCCTGGTTCAAACTGAGGCCCACAGTTTTAAGTATACACACACACACACACACACACACACACACACACACACACACACACACACACATATGTGTGTGTATATATATAGATATCTTTGCACATGTGCACATGAGTCCTTTTATTCACAAACATGTGTAGTATAGTCCATCTTTCATGGAAAACTCTTGTGAATCCCCAGGAAGAATGTATTAAATTCTTCCCTGGAGCTCTGCGTCTGTGGCCTTGCATCCAGAAGAAAAACATAGGTTGGAACGCACACTTGCAGGTTCTCCTTATTCATCTCGGGTGCTACTGTTTCTTCCAAGACCACAGACAGTGAGTCCCTAGTGTTGAAGTTAACTTTGATATGTTTACTCCAATATCTGTGTCTATTTGCCGAAAAGTCATTCAGAATGATGCAATTGAATTGCATCAGAGGATCCCATGTCAGGTGCATGGTGAAATGGACAGAAAAAAAATGTATTGTAGTGGGATATCAACCAAAGTTATTAGGACATCAGACCCAATGGGTCAGTTCATAAATTCAATGTCCACAGAACGTTGCTGGTTGATCTAGGCAGGGTTCCATAAAATTTCCATTTGCACAGGCTTCCAAAAATGTACCTGCTTACTTCTCCCTGGAAGCAATGATGATGCTGAAACCAACAAAATGTTACTAAGGGCTCTAGAATTTATATCTAATATATTCTGATAAATTCAGAGATTAGTACATCATAAAAATATCCTCAGTAAGTTAGTCTCAATAAATCAAGGTTGATGCCAAATTGAATGTCACATTTGCATTCTGAACTTTCACCTTTACACAGGTAATTTTTACTCAACCTGCTTTCACAATCTAGTTTTGTTTTTCAGGACATGTTTTTGAGAACATATGGTAATAGAAGACATCCTTCTCTACCATGAGCCTAAATCAATATCGGTACCGACTCTATGTTTTCTACTTGTCATAATATATTAGACACAAATACCACACAGAGACCCCAATGGCCCTTGAGAGCAGAGCTACTTCAGAGATGTGTACACACTCTGCAAATGTCACAACCTTCCATGCACATGATGATGTACTTGCCCATAATCACGTACTACGTATCAGAAAATGTGCATTGCTGTTTAAACAAATCAGCAAATGTACTATAGATTGTAGAAGGAAAAACTTTTATTTATTGTGAAAATATCATACAGAGGGGTTACAATTACATAATTTGCAATAACTTGTATATGTCTGAGACAAGCAAAAATGGTCAGATAAGTTTATTTTAGGAGAAATGAACCTCTAGATAAGGATTCAAATGATTTTTCTTTCATGCGGTAGTTTCTAACATATTCATAAGATGATTTCTTTGTTGCTTTGTATGTCCCTCTCCCAAAGTATAACCCATTTTCACTGTATTTGATGTAGGAAAAATTTTTTAATGAGGTTTCCACTGGCCCTTTAATCTTGTATACTCCTTATATTATATAATTATATCACTTACTTTTTCATTCTTAGTAGCATATGTTAATTCTATAGAGGGTTTATTTATACACATACATGTACATATGCAATGAACCTCAATCTCATAAGGTAGTGGTATTGGTTCTTATCTTCAATCTATTTATCATTTTTGTGGGTTTTTTTTTGTCAGTCATGGGGCTTGAACTCTGAGTTTGGGTGCTGTCCCTGTACTCTTCAGCTCAAGAAGAGTGCTCTACAGATTGAACCAGAGTACCACTTCTGATTTTCTAGTGGATTTTTGGAGATAAGTATCTCACAGGGGCTGGGAAGGTGGCTCAATGGTAGAGGACTTGCCTTGCATGCATGAGGCCCTGGGTTCGAGTCCTCAGCACCACATAAGAAAAAAGAAAAAAGCCAGAAGTGGAGCTGTAGCTCAAGTGGTAGAGCCCTAGCCATGAGCTGAAAAGCTGAGGGACAGCGCCCAGGCCCAGAGTTCAGGTCCCACAACAGGACCCTCCCCCCCAAAAAAAATAGAGTCTCACAGATTTTCCTGCTCAGGCTGGCTTTGAACCGCATTCCTCAGATCTCAGTCTCCTGAGTAGCTAGGATTACAGGCGTGAGCCACAAGCATCCAGCTATTTATAATTTGTGAGAAACTACATACATTTCCATAGTATGAAATGATATTCCTATGAATTGTGTATAAGTGATCACTTTATTTTGCCAGCATTTTTATTTGTGTTCTTAGTGATAGATATTGTCATTGAAGTGTGAAAAATTCAATGTCCTTTGGCTTTGCATTTCCTTTATGCCAAGGATGTTGAGCATCTATTTTTGTATTTTAATTGGCCCCATATAATTCCAGATGTCAGGAATATCTTTAAATTTGCTTGCCAATGTGTTCATTGACATTACTTAAAAGTTTAGATTTCTAACCTTCCTTCATATTCTGATAATTAAGTTCTTGGCTGATGTTAAGCTAATCTGTAAGCCATCTATTCACCCTAGTTACTGTTTATTGTGTTGTGCCACATTTTTAATTCAGTGTAACCCCATTTGTCAAATTTTGCTCTTATTTACTGAGATATTTGAAGTTTTAATCAGTAGCTTACTGTCTAAATAAAATGTTTCTTCTTTTATGTTGTCTGTAGTGCAGTGTTTTATTTTACATTTTAGCTCTTCAATTTTTATGGGCTAGAAAAACAAGGACCATTCACAACTTAAGGCATATTGGAATACCTGGAGACAGTGTCCAGGAGAAGATGACTGGAATTGTGGTCAGAGAGAGAGAAGCTCTGTGAGTGGAAATATTTACTCACCACAAGTGCTGCCCTTGTGTACACATGTGGGACCTTTGGAGCCAGAGCGAGCCTGCTTGTCTCATGGACTAGAAGTCTCCCTGAAGCCAGCAGTTGTTTCAAGTACTCAGAAAGTAATCTTGTGAAGTGAATCAAATATCCATTTGATGTTTTTAAGAATCAACGATATAGGGCTGGGAAGGTGGCTCAGTGGTAGAGCGCTTGCCTTGCATGCATGAGGCCCTGGGTTCGATTCCTCAGCACCACATAAACAAGAAGAAAAAAGCCGGAAGTGGCGCTGTGGCTCAAGTGGTAGAGCGCTAGCCTTGAGCTGAAGAGCTGAGGGACAGCACCCAGGCCCAGAGCTCAGGCCCAACAACCGGACCAAAAAAAAAAATCAACAATATATTAAATAAAGCTACAATTTACAAATTGTCCACATACACTAATAGGAATCCTTATGCATTTCTGATCACAATAAGTAATGGAGGAAAGATTTTACCTGTTATTGGATTAACAGATATCTCCCTAGAGTAATTTTACATATCCCTGATACCATAAGGGTATCATGGAGTAAAATATAGACATTGTGACTTGATAAGTCTTTTACAAGGTATCCTACACTTAGACTTGTTGGAGTTGGTGAATTCTTCAAAACATGCAGCCTAACTCTGCTGACCATCTACTGGATGTTTGCCAACATCCACCTGGCACTGAACTATCTGTTCAAAATATGAGTACCAATTCTAATAATGTGAAACTCTTGACCTGCAGGAAAAGCATTGGAAATAGAGCCTGAAAATGGAGTGCTCAGATCAGAGAAGCACCCTCACTGGTTATTTTCAGCACCATGTTTTATGTGCCATGAAGATGCTGGCTTAGGCTGGCCCTTTAGAGTGTGCTGTTTACAGCTGTGGAATCTTCGGAATCTTTTTTTGTGCCTCTACTTTTGAATGAAAAAATGTTCTCTTAATCCAACTTCAACTATTTGATGCATGAGAATAAGAATTAATGTTTATGAAGGGGGCACCTGATTCTATCTGAAAGGAGTTTCCCTAACCTATATATAGACAGAGCAAGGATAGCTTATAGCAGATTGTGAGACTTTAATCAAACAGGATTATTTGGAAAAGAGCTCGTTGTTCTAATACATTGCATAGATATGAACCACCTACAGTGTAACAGCATTCCCCCAGGAACTGGAAAACCCAAGCTCTGCTGCTCTCCAGGGAATGGACAGTTGGTCATTAACACTAGAAATCCTAAACAGGTTCAGTAGGTGTGAAGTCCTCATGAGCTCTAGACACAATGAAATTCTTCCCAACTCCAGTTTGAACTTCATACCTTAGGACCAACTCACAAAGTGAGTTTTTTGTGGGGTTGTTAGTCACTTTGAGACGTTTAGAATGTTTTTGACTCTTTTTGGAGCCCACTCTAGTGGCAACACTAGCATTAGTTTAAGATCTAAAGCCAGAGCCAGCTGTAGCACCTTGTGTTGGCCCACAGGCAGAAACTGTGCAATCAATATATTGTACTAATCATCCACAGTACCTGTTTGATTGGCAAAGCTGATTTTCGAATTTTTTGTATTATCTGAGACAAATCCAACATCAGTTCTGTCAGGAGAAGCTTACAAGATGAGTAAGGAGAGGCCTCATAACTTGTCTTGCTTTCTTTCTATTTTTAAATTGTGAAAATACCATACAGAGGGGTTACAATTACATGGGCAAGGTAATGAGTATATTTCTTATCAAGCATTTTAGACTCCTCCTTTGTTTCCCCTTTCCATCCCTTCCCATCCTCCACCTGCCCCCCCAATCCTCCCAACCGCCTACCCCCACCCATGAGATGTATAAGTCGTTATGTCTTGCTTTCTGTACCTAGTGGCACATATTAATATATATGGTGAGGCTAAGGATGGGTCAGAGTTCCCCTTACTCCTGTGTCCTCTTGTTCTGTCTACGACAACTTTCCTTTAAAAATGTTTTTATTGATACAGGTGGACCCATTGCAACAATGAGATGTACAAGTCGTTATGTCGAAAACGAACTTTACAACTTTGGTGTGGGGGTGTGGTTGAGGGGAGGATTGGGGGTGTGGAGGGAGGATGGGAAGGAATGGGAAGGGGAAACAAAGGAGGAGGCTACAATTCTTGATAAGAAATGTACTCATTATCTTGCCATGTTATTGTAACCCCTCTGTACAGTATTTTCACAATAAAAAAAGAAAAAATGTTTTTATTGATATTATAAAGGTGATACACAGAGGGGTTACAGGTACATAAGTTTGGACAGGTTCTGAAAGATTAAACATAAGTAGAGAGATGGGACCTTTTTCATTCCCATTAGAGCTGAACAGTCAAGCACTGGAATAGAGCTACAGCTAGGCAACCACTCATGCTCATCTGCCAGGAGAGTTTTCCATCTTCACCATGTATTGAGTTCCTGATATTCAGTGGAGCCCAGCCCACACATAATACTATTTGCTAGTAGTAGGATATGTTTACCTACACCAGGAGATAGACAAATGCTTGAGGGGCAATGGTAGAACTTGCTTCCATGACCAAGAAGTCACAACACCTCCCTGTGTTAGGATTGAGATTAGGGAATGAAAATTTTGTTATCTCTTTCCTATTTTCATTTCCTTCTGGGATACTCTGGTGCTGGGTATACTCTGTAGTTTAAATAAACTTGGCTATGGAGGCTCAGTCAGAGGTGACAAAGGAGTCTTTATTGGAGTGCTAGTTATGTGCAGATGACCAATTACAAAGACCTGCAGCCACCAAATACACTGAACTCAGGAAACAGACCAAAGGAAAACAATACTAGCAAACCAATTCAGCTCCAATGGATTGCTGAGTTGGGATGACATGATGACTGGAGAAGAGCCAGGAGACAGAAAACAGGACATGAACATGGAGATACGTGACATAGCATAATGACTCCTGAGCAGGCCCATGCCTAGGTAGTCATTTCAGGGGGCAGTATCAAGGAAACTCCTGGTCCCAGGCACTGGATGGACAGGCTTAATCACCATTCATCCAGATACCAACCCAGAATTTTAAACTTTGCCATTACCAGTTTATTGTCTTACCAGCAAATTTTGTGCATTCTTGTATATTTTCTTGTTCACTAATGTAGGTATCTTTTGGACTAAAAGACTTCAGTATTTTTGTAGAATAGGTATGTTGGAGGTATAGTCTCTTAACTGCATCAGTCTGGAAATATGTTTGTGCATTTGTCCTTTATCTTTCTCTTGTGAAAGATATCTTTGAAAAGTACAGTTGTCATGGTAGATAGAATGCATTTTTTTCAGTACTGTAAAGACTTCCTGCCAAACCCTGCTGGCATCTGTGTATTATATTTAGGACTCAACTGTTAGAGAAACAGAGACACACCTAAGTATTAGATCCATTTCTCTTCTAATCTAGAGAATCTTCCATACAAAATTCACTTTTGACAGCTTGATCATACAATAGCTTGCCGTAGATGTGTAGATGTCATTGTCAAAAATTTGATTAACATTTTATGTTTTAGTTGGTATCATGTATTCTTATTCTTGTGTATGTAGGAATTTAAAATTCTGTCATTACTTATTAGGACAAGCATTTTAACTTGTTAGCATCCTCATCATTTCCTAAATCCACAAAACACTAATATTGACTATTATTTATACTGTTGTCAACTTTTGACAAAACTTCTTTCACATGTCTCCTCATCCTTGCTTTCAGTTTAGTACTCGACTAGATTTCCTTCAACGTAACTATTTTTTTCTATTTAGAAGACATCACTAAGTTAACAGGCATTAATTGAGAAATTTTAATATATATATATATATATATATATATATTATACCATATGTTGAAAAAGTTAATATTCTCATTTGAATTTTCATGTTGCTACCATTGTTTACTCCTTTGAACAATTCGTTTTTACTTCCTTATATTAATTTCCTTAAAATGTGCACACATACATATATCAAAAGTGTACACAAAGAAAGAAATGTACGTTAATCCTTTTTACTCCTGTTTTCTTTCCTATCCACAATTTTAATCTAAAAATATTGAGAATATAATAGTGATTACTCCTTTTTGTCCTACTGGCCTTGGAATTGGAATTTCAATGTAGAGTTTGCTCACAATTCATTCCTCTTCCCCCATGTTTGATGTTCCTCTGTTCAGAATGATTTCCTTAGAGTTGAATGAATCCCTTTGTGCTACATGAATGAAAATACAATTCCCTCACCTGATATTTGAGCTCTTGTTCTGATTGATATTGCAGGACGTGTTGTTCACAATGTTGGGTGTGTGAGCAGAGCTTACTATGGAATCTTCTCTAAATGACACTTTGCTTCTGAAAGATGTTCTTAAATTGAAATATTTGTTAGTTAGCCTGACTTCCCATATAAACACATAACCTAAACTGGGTGACTCGAACACAAATTTTAATTTTATTTTCAATTCCCTGACTTGAATTTGGGGCCTTGGAGTTGTACCTGAGCAGCTTTGTACTGAAAGCTAGCATTTTACCACTTGAAACAAAGCATCACTTCCGAATTTTGAGTGGTTAATTGGAGATTAATATTCCATGGAGACTTTCCTGCCAGTGCTGGATTCTAACTATGGTAGTCAGATCTCAGACTCCTGAGTAACCAGGATTACAAGTGTGAATCACTGGTGCCCAGCAAAACAAAAGTTTTTTCACACACATGGAAATTGTTACCCCAAGAAAAAGACAACTGAATACTTGGTGTCTTATGAGAGTCTATTTCATATTTAAGGGACAAGTTTTTGCTGTGGTGCATGTGAAAGTGGGCATAAAGTAAGCTGTCTCAGAGCTTAAGTAAGTTTCTGAATCTCATGCATGACAAATTCCCTTCATGTCCTTACTTATTCCTATTTACAAACATAGGTACAATATTTGCAATTTATCCTGATTGGAGATAATGTTTTAACATATTAATTGGCAAAGAAGTAAGCATTCAAACAATCAAAATCTTAAGTTTTGAAAAACTCCCTAAATTTCTATGCTCATTATGCAGCTTGATTTTCAAGAACTATAATTCGTTTTGGGATTGGCTTTTTTCTGTTGAAGAAATGAAAAAAAAAAACTATAACTTGACCTTGGGATTTGATATTTATGTGGTTCAATATGGAAGTTGGACAGCATTTAAAAATCCCTTCATTTGCCTCTTTAGGAAGTACGAGATCCTTAACCAGTCTTGTATGAGAAACTGTAAGACTAGGGCAGCATTTACAAGACCACCAGGATTAAAATCTGCCCAGATTGGGACACTACTGGACCTCTACAAGATTGCATAGGTGAAAGTGGGACGAGTGAAGTAATATCTTAAAATGTCTAAATTGGTGCCGTTTCAGGTGTTAGAAAAGAATGAAAAGAGGCTGAGAAAATGCCATCACCATGGAGACGCAGCCAGTATGGGCAGCAATTTACCCTCAAAAGCAAGGCTTAGAACAATTTAC
>NW_027203829.1:0-53162 GCF_024711535.1 Dipodomys merriami
GGGGGGCTGGCAAGACCCCTTCTCACAGGGTAGCAGTGAGAAGAATCATCTGGTATTTTCTGAGGTGACCTGTATAACCTAGGAGGATTAAGAGGTGATACAAGTGACTAGGAGGTAGTGACCCTGGTGAGGGCCAGGGGCTTCATCATGGCAGACTAGGCTGCTGTCCAAATAATAGATAAGAGGCCCTGCATCTGCCCAGACCTGAAGGTCACACTAAGGGGCTCTTGTTGCCTTATATGGTTGTAGCTGCTCCAGAGAAATGCCATCTTAAGTTTGTGGAGGCTGATTATTTACTGTGTTTTTAAATGGGCCTAGTGTTGCCTAAGAAGGGAGCATGCTCAGCTGTGGAGAGGAAAAGGAGTGTATTAAACTATGGGGAGGGAGCTCATTTTGCTAACATAGGGAGTCTGGGACAAGGTTCCCATAGGCTGTGGGGGAGGTAGTGACAGGCTCTGAGAACATGGGGACAGAATTTTCCTAGGAATAAAACTTTCTTACTTGGCAGATAAATCTCAAGGAGTCCCTGGAGCTGCTCTAGAAAAATAGATAAAAGGTGGACATTGGTAGCTCATGCCTATAATCTTAGCTAATGTGGAGGCTGAGATCTGAGGATCACAGTGTGAAACCAGCCCAGGCAGAAAAATCTGTGAGACTTTTCTCTCTGTTTAACTATTAAAAAGCCAGAAGTGGAGGTGTGGTTCAAGAACAGCAGAGTTGAGGAAAAATGACAAGTGAGAGCACAAGGCCTTAAGTCCAAGCCCAAGTACCAGTATCAATTTTTTTTAAAAAAAGATGTGAATAGACTCCTGTCTTGAAAAAAACAGGAAAAGGCAGTATTGGAAGTATGGTTCAAGAGGTAGTGTACCAGTCTTTGGTAGAGTACCAGCCTAGCAAACAAAGGCCCTTGACAGTTGAAACTGTAGTAGGTACTATCAAACCATTCTTTCAAACTTCTTTTTTTTTTTGGGTCCGGTTGTGGGGCCTGAACTCTGGGCCTGGGCGCTGTCCCTCAGCTCTTCAGCTCAAGGCTAGCACTCTACCACTTGAGCCACAGCACCACTTCTGGCTTTTTTCTTTTTGCTTATGTGGTGCTGAGGAATCGAACCCAGGGCCTCAGGCATGCAAGGCAAGCACTCTACCACTGAGCCATCTTCCCAGCCCCTCTTTCAAACTTCTTTAGAATGCAGAATAGAGAATATTGTAGAGTGGTTAGAGTGTGGGATCATTCATTACCCTCCTTTCATGTCAGCCCTGACCCCTTCCCTCCTTCCCTCCCCTTCCCTCCATGCCTTCCTTCCTCTGTCTCTTTTTTGGTTGTACTAGCATTTGAAGTCAGAGCCTGCTGCTTACTATTCAGTTGCTCTACTACTTGAACCCTGCACCAGCCCACTTTCTGAGCCTTTCTGAACCTCAATGCCCTTATCTGTAAAATGAGGACAATTATCTCTGAGTTCTATAATTTGGAGTATTTTCAGGAAAATTTTATAAGAATAGTTGAAGTAATAGATATGAAAACACCTAAATGCTTAAGAGCATTATTGATGAGAAGGAGCACATCTTTTTTTTAATACATTTTTTATTGTACAAATGCTGTACAGAGGGGTTGAGTTACATGAGTAAGGTAATGCGTACATTTCTTATCAAGCATTGCTGCCTCCTCTTTTGCTTTTCCCCTACCATCCCTTCCTTCCCACCTCCACAAATACGCTCCATAACCCCCACACCCCCTACCCATGCCTAAATTGTAAAGTTCATTTTTCAACATAGTGTCTTGTACATCTCATTGTTACAATGGATCAACCTGTATCCCTATTTAAATATTTTGTTTTTTCCCTTTCCCTCCCCAAATTAGAAAACTGTATATACAAGATACAGGGCATTGACATCAAATACAGTGAAAACAGGGGGTATACCTTGGGGGAAGAACATACAAAGAAACAAAAAAAAATCACATGGTACATTATAAATATGTTAGAAACCATAGCAAGAAAGAAAAAGACAAAACTTGTGTCCCTATCTTGGGGTTCATTTCGCTTGACATCATCTTATTTGGTCATATGTACATAGCTTTTGACCTTTTCTGCTTGTCCCTGACATATACTAGTTATTGTAAGTAAGGAAACCATGGGACCTATGTTTCTTTGGGCCTGGCAAGAAGGAGCACATCTTCACTCCAGATTTATCCTTTGTGTCCTGGGCTTTTTTTTTTTTTTTTTTAACTTTTTTTGGCTTTGATAATTGGCTTTGATAATTGGATGCTCTCAGATGAGATCTCCTGGTGTCAGGTTAAATCCATGTTGCCTTACAGGTGGGTGGGCAGGTGGGTGGCCTGTTCTAGGATTTGTCCTAGTTTAGCAGCAGTGGTGTTCCAAGGAAATGAAAAAGAAATGAATTTAGGCTGCTCCTGCAAGAGTCTGTGTTACAGGAAGCTCAGCAAAAAGGACATGGTGTCTGCTATCTCTGCTGGCTTTTTAGAGACAGTGTGTGGCACCAAAGCCCTGGTGCTGGGTTATCCTGCACATCACCAATGGCACTGAGAGCACATTGTAGCTCTTTTCTCATTGATTGATTGGTGCTGGTACTGGGGCTTGAACTCAGGGCTTCCCACTTAGCTTTTTGCACATTACTAATTCTCTCCTACTGGAGCCACACTTCTACTTCCCAGAGATTATGGCTTTTTCAGAATGCTACTCCAGTCAGTCTTTGTACCCCAGCCCTTCTTCACCTCTGGCATTGTGTAGCAGTCACTCATCAATCTGTGACTGGTCAAGTGCCTGCCATGTTTCTGAAAAGGACAATCAAGATGTCAGGGTGTTCCCCCATCTCTGCCCTCAGGGCTAGGCATCAAGGCTGGGCTGTTACAGTGGACCAGAATGGCAAGACCTGATGGAAATACTCCCCAGGATACATTGGGGAGAATACAATTGAAGCTCTAGCTAGCAGGTGCTAAGCTGAGTTGGGTTTGATTTCTGTCTTCAGAACTAGAGAAAGCAAGTATAAGCAAATATATGGAGAAGCAATAGTGCTTGGGGCATTGGTGAGAAAAAGGTTGCAGGCAGAGTAGCTTCTCCCACCCAGGCTTGGCTGGAACTCAAACTCATGTGGTTGTACGCCTGTTGCAGGACCCCCACCAAGAAGATCACTTCAAAAGCAAGGCTTTATTCAGGTGGGCTGCAGCTCCGGCTTTGTCCCACACACTGACTCAGCAGAACTTAGGAGGAAGCCCCGAGCTGAAATTTCACAGTGTTTATAAAGGCAAAAACTACAAAGGGATAAAAGGAGAAGAAAAAAAAGAAATCACAGACTGACAAATTTAAGGCAACAAGAGGTGTCAGCAGGGCATTCCAAGGCAATAAGGGGTTGTAGGGAGTTATCAAACTGGCTGGGTCTTAAAGGGCATTCCAGAGCAGTTAAAGCTTAGCAGGGAGTTTCCTGGCTAGTTGGGTTCTGATAAGCTGTAGCTGGGATAATTGGTGGTCTGGGTTTGTTCACAGGGTCTGTTTATCTTGGGCCAGCTTGGTCATCTCCTGAAGTTTGTGGGGACCCAAGGCCAGCTATAGTACAAAGTGGGGCCTGACTTCAAAGTAGCTTTGTTCAAGTAATCTATGGTTTAGCAGTTTCAGCACAAACAAGACGGTTTCTGAAATTCAGGTGGGCCCAAGGTTAATATGAGCAGCAGAAGGGTTACTGCTTCTAAACGAAGCCACTTTTAACTCTTCAATGTCTCATATCCACACTAGCCCCTTCCATATCCCAGGATAGTTCTTGTGTCCTGGATTCCTCTTCCCTCACTCCCTCCCTTCTTCCCTTCCTCCCTTCCTCCCTTCCTCCCTTCCTCCCTTCTTCCCTTCCTCCCTTCCTCCCTTCCTCCCTTCCTCCCTTCCTCCCTTCCTCCCTTCCTCCCTTCCTTCCTTCCTTCCTTCTTTCCCTCCTCTTCCCTCATCCCCTTGCCCCCTCTCCCCTTCCCATTTCCTTCCTTCCTTTTTTTCCCCTTCAGGAGTTGAGACTAGAACTCCAGGCATCACTTTGTCAACCAAGCTTTTTTTCTCAAGGCTGATGTTCTCCCACTTGAGCCACACCTGCACTTCCAGCTTTTTTTCTGTTTCATTGGAGATAAGAGGCTCATGGACTTTTCTGAAGAAACTGCCTTTAAATCATGATTGTCAGCCTTCAGCCTCCTGACTAGCTTGGATGACAGGTGTGAGTCACCAGTACCAATCTAGCTCTACTTTCTTTACCAATTCAATCTAATCCATAACTTTTAACACACTGAGTTTGGGTGGTGGCCAGTGTCATATTCACCATAGGCCTGAGCCCCCTTCCTTCCACTCTGAGAATCTCTTAACAGTTGGCCATCTGATATATTGGTGGATCCTCCTCTTCGGTGGTGCTGGGGATCTTGCAATGGGACAGTCCAGATGGGGTGACATGTCATCACTTACTGATGTATTCTTTTTTTTTTTTTGTCGGTCGTGGGGCCTGAACTCTGGGCCTGGGCGCTGTCCCTTAGCTCTTCAGCTCAAGGCGAGCGCTCTACCACTTGAGCTACAGCGCCACTTCCGGTTTTCTGGTGGTTTTATTGGAGATAGGAGTCTCACGGTCTCTCCTGCCCGGGCTGGCTTTGAACCGCGATCCTCAGATCTCAGCCTCCTGAGTAGCTAGGATTACAGGCGTGAGCCACCAGCGCCCGGCTACTGATGTATTCTGACAGTGCCTTAATTTCATATTTTTTAAGGAGCCTCTCCCTGCCTTCCAGCAACTCAACACTGGATCCCACAAAACTGGCTCCAGCCTCAGTGATGGCTGTGATTCTTCTTGCCTGGTGCCTTCATGGTCTGCAGAGGTGTCAGGAGCCAGCAGCTGAAGAGCAGTCTGCAGCTTTGAATGAGGTGATGTACAGATTACTTACTCCTCAAACTCTTTCTGTACCTAAGTGTGTAACTTTAGCATGCATTTCAGTGCACTTTTTTTTTTTTTTTTTTTTGGTCATGGAACCTGAATTCTGGGCCTGGGCACTATCCCTCTGCTTTTTTTTTTTTTTTTTTTTAATAATTTTTTATTGTGAAAATACCGTACAGAGGGGTTAGAATTACATGAGCAAGGTAATAAGTACATTTCTTATCAAGTATTGTTGCCTCCTCCTTTGTTTTTCCCCTCCCATCCCTCCCCTCACATCTCCTTATCCCTCAGATCTTCATCTCAAGGCTAGTGCTCTGCCATTTGAGCCACAGTGCCCCTTTTGGCTTTTTCTCTTATGTGGTGCTGAGGATCAAACCCAGGGCCTTATGCATGCAAAACCAGCACTCTACCACTGAGCCACCTTCCCATCCCCTCATTGCACATCTTAAAATGCAACTTGTAGTATTTGAGGCACAAAAATGGTGTTTACTCTGAATTCTAAGATTCCTAAATAGTTAACTTATTTATGCCCCAGAAATTGATATCATTACCTCAACTAAGTAAATGACTAGTAGTATTAGCCAATAGATGAATTCAGGCCCACTGAATTTAATATCAGAAGCAATGCAGAGGCACAGAGGCTTGTAATTAGGGTGGGCGCTAGTCTCTCATGCCTGTAATCTTAGCTGTTGAGGAGACTGAGATCTGAAGATCATTGTTTTGAAGCCAGCCCAGGCAGGAAAGTCCATGAGACATTTATTTCCAGTTAGCCAAGGAAAAGCTGGAAGTGGCCAAGTGCTGGTGGCTCACACTTGTAATCCTACCTACTCAGGAGGCTGCATCTGAGGATCAAGGTTCAAAATGAGCCTGGACAGGAGAGGCCATGAGACTCCTATCTCCAGTAAGCCACTGGAAAACCAGAAGTGGCACAGTAGCTTAAATGGTAGAGTGCTTGCCTTGAGCGGAAGAGCTGAGGGATAGTGCCCAGGCCCAGAGTTCAAGCCCCACAACCAACAACAACAAAACACTAGAAGTGGTGCTATGGTTCAATGGTAGGGTGCTAGCCTAGAGCAAAATAAGTTCCAGGGCAGTGCCAGGCCCTGAGTTCAATTTCTAGGGCTGACGCAGAAAAAGGCTTATTCTTAGTTTAACCTTCTCCTGTTGCTATCTGGAAAGTATTAATATTTGAACAAAAGGTGCTGTGTTGTCACTTTGTACTGGGCCCCTCTACCCTGTGGCTAGTCCTGAGGAAGGTTCATGTGCCTCATCCCTGCTACATTGTGTGCTTGCTCTATCATGGAATCTCGGTAAGTGTGGGGGAGTGTCAGCTGGTCCTGAAGTAGTGAGCTCCCCATCCTTGGAAGAATTCAAAGTTGAAACTGGAGGAAATTGGAATGCCAGATGGGAGGAGTTAGAGTAGGCAATCCTTAGGATCTGAGTTCCTATGAACCCTGATTGTAGGATTCTGTAACTTATCCTTCTACAATGTTACTGAATGTCAGAAAATAGAGGAGATGAGGACCGAGGAAAATGGTCTAGTGTGTAGGATTCTGCAAGTACGAGGAACTTGGAGTTATTTCCTTACTGTTGGCAGTAGTACTGGGCTGCTGACCCTCTGCTCTCCCCAATGTTATCTGTATGGGAGAAGCTCTGTTCTAGTGCTGAAAGTTCTCCTCTTGGTCAAAGGTCACAGCAGTGACACTAGAAGTGCTAGTGTCCTCCTTCTGAGGCCTAGCAATTACTTGCCCAGCACCTTTGTTTGCTAAAGAGGGGAGTGTGTGTGTGTGTGTGTGTGTATTTGCATGTGTGTGTGCATTGGTAAACAGGATGGACTGGAGGGCAGGAAGAACAAATGACACTCCAGACCTCCTGCCATGTATGTGACATTCCTTCTCAATGTTGGAACTTTAGGCAAGTTATTTTCATCTCTTTTCCCCTCACTTTCTGCCTCTGGAAAAGGGATCTGAGAGAATGAATTTTAGCAACTTGACTCAATTTTTAGAGATTTTCATTAATAACACAATTTATACAGCACTTTGTGTTTTTCAAAGAACTTTTCACATATGTGAGCTCACCAAAATTGTCTTAACAATGAGAAGGTGGTATTTGCACCATTTAAGTGATAAAGGAACAAAGGCCAAAAAGACAGTGGGTGGCAAAACTAGGCCTCTATGTCCACCATTTCATATAGGGATCTTGGCTATTTTCTAAAAGTTTATCCTTTTGTTCATTGAGCTAATAATGACAGGTTCCCATAATGTGATACTCACATAGTCCCTAGGCTGCTCCTGTGCACAAGGATTGTTTTTCTAAGACAGGATCTGTCCATGTAGCCCATGTTTACCTCATACTCTTAGTGTTCTTCTTGCCTCTGTTTCCTGAGTACCACAATACATGGCCACAGGGATGGTTTTTGCTGAGGTCCTCCATCCTTCTCTGGTCTGCTTTGACTGGGAATGTAGCAGGGTGAGAGCCAAGCCCTGAGTTCTAAAGTTAGATACCTTCTGTTCACATCTCCCAATTTGTCCTGTAGCTGAGTGGCCTGGACAAATGACCTTTTGGGACCTGATTTTTTTCATGTGTAAAAGAATGGTAAACTTAGCTTCTTTCATGCAGGGCTGGTGCTATACCACGAAAGCTTTACCTCTACTTCCTACATTTCTTTCTAGTTAATTAGAGATAAGAGTCTCATAGATTTTCCTGCCTGCATTGGCCATGAACCATAATTTAATGATCTTAGCCTCCTGAGTAGCTAGGATTACAGGTATGAGCCACTAGCATTGGGATATTAGGCATATTTTTAAAATTAGCTTTTAGGCTTGGAATTGTAGGCTTCTTTGGTTTTCTTTTTAGTATCTGTTAAGTAATTTTCAAGGTACTGCCTGAAGTCCCAGGGAGCCCCTGTGAACCTACTTGAAAGAAGATCTCATCACTTAAAAAACAAAACAAAAAAGAGAACCACCAGGAAAAAAAAAAACACCCTGCATAACACCTCTGTGAACATGGGAAAGCAAAGAAGGTAAGTTATGATATCCACTTCTTGCTGCCATTTGGTATTTTGCAAACTGCCACTGCTATTAACAGTCACTTTTGAGTATTTATGATCTTGCAGTTAGTTGGAGCACTTTGATTCTCATAAGAAAAACAGGTTCACATTTAGAAAATGTGCCCTACAAGTAGCTGAGATCCCTCAGGGAGGCTGATGGATGGGGCCCACACAGGGGAAGGAAATGCAGCCACCTCGCCAGCCTGCAGAACTTTGCCTTTTCCACACACCCTAGTTGGAAGCTGTTTTTGTTTGTTGTGGTGGTGGTTGTTTGTTTTTGTGTTTTTTTTCCAGTCTTGGTATTTGAACCCTGGACCTGGGTGCTATCCCTTAGCTCTTCAGCTCAAGGCCAGCACTCTACCACTTGCTGCTTCCAGCTTTTTCTGTTCATGTGGTGCTGAGGAATTGAACCCAAGTTCTCATGCATGTGAGGCAAGCACTCTATTACTGAGCCACCTTCCTAGCCCCTTGAAAGCTGTGTGTTTATGTCTGGATCCTTACCCTGCCAGGGATGGACTTTCTGTGTGGCTCTGGCATAGTGTCCCATGGCAAAAGGACATGTAGCTAAATACCAAACCACTTTCCACACATATGTCCTTGCACCACACCAGCCACAATGCTAGCAAAGACCAGAAGCTGGTCTTTGAATTTATCCCAGAGTCCTAAACTGGTTCTTGGTGTGTGCAGGATAGAAGGGAGAGTTTTGGATCTGGCCAGTGTTGAAGCATCAGCCCAAGTAGAGCACCAGATCCTAAACTAGAAATTGGGAAAACACTGGCTCCCACTTTGGGCCTCAGTTTTGACTCTCGCTACATGATGCTCTGAGGTCCATGAGGTGCTTCAGTGCCAAATTATACAGGACTTGTGTTCAAGAGAAGTTGGGGTTTCCAGAGAAGGAGAATTGCATTTTAGGATTATTAGTTGTTTTTTTGTTGTTTTGGTGGTGGTCGTGAGGCTTAAACTCTTTGCCTGAGCGCTGTCCCTGTGCTCTTCAACTTAAGGTCAGCGCTCTACCTCTTGAGCCACAGCACCACTTCTGAGCATTGCATTTCAGTGACAAATTTACAAAGGTCTTGTCACTGTACATGTAAAGAAAGCATCATCAGCTTGTCAGTGAGAATCTTTTCACCAAGTGGATATGAGGGAAGGTTGGGGTTCCTACTGTGTCTGTGAGACTTTAGCTGGGCTCTGGGTCTTCTCAGGCTTGTTTCTACTTCTGTAAAATCCTTCCAGGAAACCTCTTCACATTGAGTTGCTATGGCTTCTTGGGCTCCTCTTGGCTGTGACAGCTTCTGACACTGCCCTTGTTTGGGGGCAGCTTGGATGGTTTTGAGGAGCCCTAGTCAGACATGCTTTAGAATCTGTTGGGATTCATCTCATGTGTTTTTGATTTTAGATTGAAGTTCATGGATTTGGGAGGAGAAAACCAGAGAAGTAAATGCCATTCTTAGCACAAAGTTGATGTATTTTCACTGTCAATTTGACCTTGATCACCTAGTCCGTGGGCCTTCATAGTTCTCCAATGCCAAAAATCTTTTTCTTCCTTTTTTAAACTTTACTCCCCCCCCCCCACCTCCCAATCTATCTCTTTCTGTGTCAGTACTAGAGCTTAAACTCAATGCCTGGGTGCTGTCCTTTAGCTTTTTCATTCAAGGCTGGTACTCTACCACTTAAGCCATACCTCCAATTTAGGGTTTTGCTGATGAATTAGAGGTAAGGGTCTCTTTGATGTTTCTGTTTGTGTTGGATTTGAACTTCTATCCTTAGATCTCAGCTTCCTGCATAGTTAGGCATGCCCATCTCTTTTGAGAAGACCTGGTGATGTAACATATTATTGACTGTTTGCTGTGCACCTGGTAAAGTGTTGTGTGGCAGGGCTATGAAGACACTCAAGACATCATCTGTGCTCAAGTATCCCAAGAATGAACTGCAGCTCAGATGTGTGCAACAGCGCTCTCAGCGCACTGGGGAATGTGCATTGATAGTGTTCATAGGACTTCAAGGAAGTTAGTTACCTGACCAGGCTTTCCAATTTCCTGATTTTGTGCTTTAAATGAATTTCCATGATTCCCTTCCATTTCCTTCAAACCATAATATTTTTTTTTGGTTGGTTGTGGGGCTTGAACTCTGGGCTGGGACACTGTCCTTGTGCTCTTCAGCTCAAGGCGAGAAATCTACTGCTTGAGCCACAGTGCCACTTCTGGTTTTCTAGTGGTTTATTGGAGATAGTAGTCACACGGACTTTCCTTCCTGGGATGGCTTTGAACCTCGGTTCTCAGATCTCAGCCTCCTGAGTAGCTGGGATTACAGGCAGGAGCCACCAATGCCTGGCAAACCATAACATTTTAAATGTTACAAGAGAGAGAGAAAATTACAGAAGCTAGCATATTTCTTTTGGAGACATACCCAGAGACTCATTATTTTTAAGCATTTTCTTAGCACTTCTTGTGTTGAAAGCATTTTTAACTCATTAATTAGTAATCCACATTAATATATAGATGGAATTAATCTATTCCAGACAGAAGTTTGTCTTGAGGAAATACAAAAAACTTAAGTACTATTCCTTTCCACCTGTATCTTCTCTCTCCTCCCCTCCACCACACTTTATCTTGTTCATTATTTAGATTATTGCTCTGATCATTACACTCTGATTGAGCGCCACAAGTGTCCTTGGAGCTTCCACAAAGTTTGGGTTGGGTGTCTTCCCACTCTTCTGGACTCCAGGCTGTACATGGGTCTGCTTTGGGGACTCATTAGCACTTGAAAATGAAATTGGCCTCATAAATAGTCATCCTCAGGAAACAACGGGCTCTCCCATTTTTATTTTAGTTGCATTCAGCTGAAAACCTCTTAGCTTGTATTCTTGTTTGAGGAGAGTTTTTTTTTTTTCCTCCTTTTTTCCTTCTTGCGGATCCTAGGGCTTGAATGCAGGGCTAGGTCTTAAATGCAAGGCCAGGAGATTTTGTTTGTTTGTTTTTTGTTTGTTTTTCCTCAAGGCTGGTGTTCTACCACTTGAGTCCCAGCTCCACATCTGGCTTTTTGGTGGTTATTTGGAGCTATGTGTCTCAAAGACTTACCTTTCTTTCTGAGCTGGCTGAAAACCATGATCCTCAGATCTTAGCCTCCTGAGTAGCTAGGATTTCAGGTATTAGCCACTAGTATCTGGCTAGGAGGTTAGTTTTTACCTTCAGAAAAAAAATCTCCATAACATGACTACCATTTATGTCTCTCTTTGGAACAAGGGCTCCCCTGTCCTTGTATTTGATCAAGATGATAATTTTCCACCTTGTACAGATAAGGAAATTGAGGACCATGAGGAGCAATCTCAAGATTGGTAAAAGTCAGAGCTGATATACATCTCCAAAGCTCTCCCCTTCCTATATTTCTTTGGTTCACCATTCTGGGCCTTCCCAGTGTGGTGCTCATGTTCACCCACAGTGGGCTGTCTGTCTTCCTCTGCTGCTGGCCTCTGGTGGAGAAGCTTGCAGAGGATGTGATGGTCTCCTGATTATACTCTTGTCTTCATTTTGTCACCTGGTGATCTGTTTCAGGAGCTGCCTGTCTATGGGCCCCCCTGTCCTCTTCCTTCCTTCCTGTCCTGGCACAAAGGAGCCACTCTTGGTACTAAGATTGCTGTGACATCAGATATGTAGAGAATCAGCCTATTGTCCATGTGGGGTCATAGATCTGAGGATACTATCCCTGACCTCTGGGAGCTCTTAGTGTTATCAGAGAAGAGCTGCCTTGTCCTCCTGGAGTCCCCTTCATTAGCTCCTTTTCTTTCTGCCCTTACAGGTCATGCCTGTTTCAGTAAGTAGTTATTATATGACAGGTCTCATGCTCACAGACTGCTATCTGTGACAACCTACTCATTAGGAGGTGAAATCATTGTTCCTCTTACCAGATAGGGAATCAATTGTTTAAGGGCTGGGCGCCAGTGGCTCATACCTGTAATCCTAGCTACTCAGGAGGCTGAGATCTGAGGATCATGGTTCAAAGCCAGCCCAGGAAGGAAAGTCCATGATGCTCTCATCTCCAATAAACCACTAGAAACCCAGAAGTGGCACTGTGACTCAAGCAGTAGAGCACTTGCCTTGAGCTGAAGAGCTGCGGGATAGTGCCCAAGCTCAGAGTTCAGGACCCCTGACCAAAAAATAAATAAATAAAAATAAATAAATAAATAAAAAATAAAGAATCATTTAAGGAAGGGGCTAAGAAAAAGAAAATACAGCTAAGAAAAAAAGAGAGCAGCAGAGATTCCTAATCTCCATATCTAATAGATATAAAAAACATTCAAAAAAAACATTAAAAAAACAGATTGTACCCAGGTGCGGGTGGCTCACCACTGTAATCCTAGCAATTCAAGAGTCTGAGATCTGAGGGTCCTGGTTTGAAGCCAACCTGGAAAGAAAAGTCTGTGAGGCTCTTTATCTCCAATTAACCTGCAAAAAGCCAGAACTGGAGGTATGGCTCAAATGGTATAGCACTAGCCTCGAGCAGAAAAAGCTTAAGGAAGGGCTAGGAAGGTGGCTCAGTGGTAGAGCGCTTGTCTTGCATGCATGAGGCCCTAGTTCCATTCCTCAGCACCACATAAGTAATAAAAAAAAAAGCCAGAAGTGGTGCTGTGGCTCAAGTGGTAGAGTGCTAGCCTTGATCTGAAGAGCTAAGGGACAGTGCACAGGCCCAGAGTTCAGGCCCCATGACCAGACCCAAAACAAAAAACAAAAACAAAAAAGCTTAGGGATAGTTCAGTCCCCAGTTGAGTGGGGCTCAGTGTCCCAGCTCTGAGTTCACTCTCCAGTACTTGCACCAAAATAGGAATAATATTAATAATTACTTAAGAAGGAACAGGAAATACTTAGGATGTGGTAGATGTTTGAATCCTGAAGCTCCCTGTTGAGTTGCCTTGTTTCCCTTGTAGTACTGTTGCAGTGGTGTGTGTGTGTGTGTGTACACAAGTAACCCTATTAGTTATTCTATTGTGACCGTTAGGACCCATGAGCAAGAACTATTATAAGAAAACAGAAGTGTTGAACAATATGCTGTAAGCTACAACAGTAGATGGCCAAGCCAGATGGACCCCAGGTATCATTGATTCTGGACTGTGCACAGTTAACCAATCACAGACAGTATTGGCTCCTTGGTTAAACCCCAGAGAAAAAGCTGCTTTGCTAGGGATGCTGCAAGATAGACTGGCCAAGTGAATATCCTGTGTTAAAACAGGGAGAGGCAAGTCAGTAAGGTGAGGGCTATGCAATGCTCTGAAGGAAATGGGCATAAGTGAGAGCACCTGTCCTAAAGGGGCTTGTGGTATTAGTCTTTCCCCACACCACCATCCTAGAAGTTGTCCCTCAGCTTTTTGCTCAAGGTTAGCACTCTGCTACTTGAGTCATAGCTCCACTTCTGGCTTTTTTGTTGCTTTATTGGAGATAAGGAACCTCATTGACTTTTCTGCCTAGGATGGCTTCAAAGCATGGTCCTCAGATCTCAGCATCCTGATTAGGATTACAGGCATGCGCCATGGGCACCCATCTATAATGCTGTTCTTAATGGCAGTGGCAGTCAGACAGGGCCTTCATCCGTGTCTTATTATATGGTCTCATCCTAATAGGTCCTGTCCTCAGGCTAGAGTGTAGGGGACTGACTGGAAATCTCAGGCCTGGCCACAGTGACAATTGAGTGAGTTACATTTCTTGAATTTGGATGCAGGCCACCTGCTTTGCTTCTTGGGTTTCTGCTTTCAAGTGCTCTGCTGGACTATACCTGGGGTCTCTGGTGAGACGCCTGGGTGAATGTGGGCACTTTTCAGAATGGCTTAGAAGCAGCTCTTGGTGGCTTTGCAGCTTGGCTTTCATTTCTGGCATGACAGTGCATTGGGAAGGTTCTGGATCGAGTCAGGCTTAGCTTTGGGCTCAGTCTCTGCCACATGCTAGCTCTTTCTTCCATTCCAGATGAGTCACTGTCCATCTTAGGCTGCCCTGTCCTGTCTCCTCCTCATATACCTGTCTCTGACTTGGGGCCAGGGATCTGATGAAGAAATTCTCTTCAGACAAATAGAGATTCCCTGGAAGGAAATTGATCATGTAAAGCTGGTTTCTCCACTGGCAGTTGTTTAATTTTATTTCCCTTTCATTTTTCTTCCTCTTCTCAGGGATCACTGCCTATAAGAACTTGATAGCAACTAGACTTAGATGGTTAAATGTAAATTGGAGCTGGCTTCTGAAACTCCAGGTGAGTTTCTTCAGGCCTGGGAGATTTTTCAGAGCCCTATGCACCTAATGCATTTTAGCCTTTATTTTTATTTTTCACCTATATTTTTTTTCTTGTATTACTTCTAGATGCCTTTTATTTTCCCTTAGGACTCAAGCATAATTTTGGTTGCTTTTAGGTGTAATTATAGAAGGCCTAACTCATTTCAGTGAGAGGAAGATTTATTATTTCACATAATAATAACCACAGTGGGGCTGGGGGGTTATCCAGGGGAAGGGCGCACGCCTGGCACGTGTGCAAGGCCCTGGGTTCAGTCCTCAGCCCTGGAAAAAAAAAGAAAAAAATAATAACCATAGCACAAGGGAGACGGTAGAATTCATTAATTCAGTGGCTCAGTACTGTCTTCTTTTTTTGTCTTTTGTTTTGTGAGCCATGGGGCTTGAACTCTGGGCCTGGGCTTTGTCCCTGAGCAACTCAGCTCAAGGCTAGCACTCTACCACTTTAGCCACAGGGCCACTTCTGATTTTCTGGTGGTTTATTGGAGATAAGAGTTTCGCAGGTTTTCCTGCCTGGGCTGGCTTTGAACCATGATCCTCAGATCTCAGCTTCCTGAGTAGATAGGATTACAGGCCTGAGCCACTGGCACCTAGTCTGTCTTCTTATATTTATATTCCTACCATCTTTTGAATTGACCATACTGGGTATATTCTCCACAGGCTAAAGCTCATCATCCCAAGTTGGCTGTTGCAGCACCAGACATCCCATGTAAACACAGAAACCAACAGAATGGATGATGAGACAAAATTGGGATTTGTTTGCAAAGAGGACTGAGAAGTGACCACTGAGGTGGTATCTATCCTTGATGAGAAACATATACCTTTTCTCTTTTGCTTGACAGGTTAAGAACAAATATCTTGTCATGGCATAATGAGATTACATACTGTGCCCTCAACTATTATTTCCTCATTTTATTTCCTTCTGCTCTCTACACTAGAAGGCCAAACAAGACCACTAGCTATTGTCAGAACTATGTACACCTCATTTTTACCTCCTTGTTCTAGGCAGGCTGAGCCTGTGCCTGAACCACACCCTGCCCATGTGGCCTGCCCTGCAGCTGTAGCATAAGACAAAAACGGCTAGAGTCAACAGTACTAGCAGAGCCTCTCCCTTGTTCCCTCCCAAGTATGTATTTTGAAAACAATCTTTTTATTTTATTTTTTTTAATTTAATTTAATTTTATTTGTGAACATACTGTACAGAGGAGTTACAATTACGTGGGCAGGATAATGCATACATTTCTTACCAAGCATTGCAGCCTCCTCCTTTGTTTACCCTTCACATCCCTTCCCAGCCTCCCCCCTCCCCCCCAATCTTTTTATTTTTATTGCAAGATAAAACAGAAAATATAGCTGGCACTTGTAATCCTAACTCATCAGCAGGCTGAGATTTTAGGATTAAGTTTCAAAGCTAGCTTGGGCAGGAAAGTCTGTGAGACTCTTCTTTCCAACAAACCATCAAAAAGCCTGAAGTAAAGTGGTGGCTCAAGTGGTAGAGTGCCAGCCTTGAGCAAAACAGCTAAGAGACAGTGTCCAGGTCTTGAGTTCAAGCCTCAGAACTGGCACTCCCACTCAGGATCCATCCAGGATCCTGCTTTCCCTTGATCTGTCAGACCTCCTCTGCCTCCTCCAGTCTGTGACATTTCCACTGTCTTTTCTTTAGTATGAGCTTGACACTTTTGAAAAGGGCAGCTACTGATCCTGTGGGAAGCCTTCCAGTGTGACTTGGGTGGGTGTTTTTTTACTTTGGCTGGTCCTGGGGCTTGAACTCGGGGCCTGGGTGCTCTCTTTGAGCTAGTTATAGGCTATCACTCTACCACTTGGAGCTACAGCACCCACTTCCAGTTTTCTGGTGTTCACTGGAGATATGAATGTCACAGACTTTTCTCTCTGGGCTGGCTTTGGACCAACATCCTCAGATCTGAGCCTCCTTATTGGCTAGAATTCCATGGGTGAGCCACTGGAACCCAGCTAGGCATATATTGGTTTCCTTGTTTGTTTGTGCCCAATTTTATAACTGAATGAGAAAGCTCAGTTATGTCATATCAATTTCTGGTGTCTCATTGCCTGGATGTATCTTTGGTCATCTACTTAAGGTGATCCTTGCCAGTATTTTTCAGGATGAGGCCATTGTTTCTTACATGATAATTGGCAAATAACATGAGTCTATAGTTCAATTGTAAAGAGATTTTCTTCAAAGAGTATCTCTGTGCAGGTTTAGCTTAGGAAACAGATGGGAACCAGATGCTTTGCTTGAGATGGACATGGGCCAGGTTGGTATTCCAGCAAGATCTTCTGCCTCATCTCTAAATGGCCCAGCTTGTGAAGTGCCTCAAGTTCTGTTTGAGAACCTAGCCTGATGTTGGAGATTTGCCTATAAGCTTTTCTGCAAGATAGTTTCCTTCCAAACTGACATTCACAAAGTGAGTTAGGTTTAATATAAGCAACACAAAATGGAACTGGTATCAAGCAGCATTTATTTAGTGTCTCTGTGTATCTACTACTATGTTAAATCTAAGGACAGTGAAAGTCATAGTCTGTGTCCATGAATCCAGCACCTTTTCTTCAAAGTATGATCCTTTGAGCTCCTGTTCTGACACAATTGTTTAACTACATTGTTTTTACTGTTCTCTTTAAATAGATTTTCACCTGTGACACTCATCTTCAGTGAAACACCAAAAAAAATCTGGAAGTGGAGCTGTGGTTCAAGTGGCTAGGCCCTAGGTTAGAACAAAAAAGCTCAAGAGCAATGCCCAGGCCTTGGGTTCAAGCCCCAGAAATGAGGTAAGAGGAAATTAGCAGCTACTAGATAAAACAGAAGGTTAAGAGGCCAGAGCTAGAGTGGCTCAAGCCTACGATTATAACTACCTAAGGAAGTTGAGATCTGAGGATCCAGATTTGAAGCCAGCCCAGGCAGACAAATCGGAGACTTATCTGGGGAAGGTTTATTTAGAATGATGGCTCTACTGAAACCACTGAAGCAGTAGAAAACATAGATTCTCTTTTTTTCTCTCCTGTCTCCCTTATTCTTGTTCTTCTTTTCTTCTTTCTCTCTGCTTCCTTTCTCTCCTAGCACATGCTAGGCTAGACATCTAACCACTGTGTTTGATACCCAGCCACATGTTTGGATTTTTACATAATCCAATTCTCTCCAGGTGCCGGTGGCTCATGCCTGTAATCCTAGCTACTCAAGAAGCTGAGATCCAAGAATCAGGGTTCAAAGCCAGCCCTGGCAGGAAAACCTGTAAAACTCTTATCTCCAATAAACCACCAGAAAACCGCAAGTGGCGCTGTAGCTCAAATGGTAGAGTGCTAGCCTTGAGCTGAATTGCTCAGGGACAGTGCCCAGCCCCAGAGTTCAAGCCTCAAGACTGCCAAAAAAAAAAATCCAATCTCTTTACCTCTGAAAAGTTCCATTTTCCTTATATTTATAAACTTATACCTTTCTAGCTCCACAACTCCAGACTTCACACATTTACACTACTGAAGGATAAATAATGAGATGCATCTTTTTTAATGAGGGAAGGGGGACTCATCTTAAAAACCACAAATCAAAGCATCTTACTAGTCTGCTTAGAAACCTACTGTCTTTTCCCATTAAGTTCCATATTAAGAGTTAAAACTATCCTGAGCTGGGCATAGGTGGCTAATGCCTGTAATCCTAGCTACTCAGGAGTCTAATGTTTTGGGGGCCAGAAAATCTGAGATTCATCTCCAATTAACCACACACACACACACAGAGAGAGAGAGAGAGAGAGAGAGAGAGAGAGAGAGAGAGAGAGAGAGAGAGAGAGAGAGAGAGAGAGAGAGAGAGAGAGAGAGAACAACTTTATCCCATCTCATAAGCTCGACGAGCCAGGTGTTCAAGTCCCAGACCTCCTTTTTGCAAACCTCCTCCCCCTCATTTTTTTGTGCCAGTCCTAGGGCTTAAACTCAGCATCTGGGCACTGACGTTGTGCTTCTTTTGCTCAAGATTAGTGCTCTACAATTTGAGCCACAGCATCACTTCTGGCCTTTTCTGTGTATGTGGTACTGAGGGATTGAACCCAGGGCTTCATGCATGCCAGGCAAGCCTCTATCACTAAGCCACATTACAATCCCCTTGACCCGTTTTTTTGCAGCATTTTTTTGTTTTTCTTTTCTTGGATTATTAAAATTTGTTAAGGCCTTTGCATTTGCTAGTTAGTCCTCCCTCACCTTCTCCTGCCCAATTCATATAACTAAACGTCCTTGCAAACACTTTGCTACTGGCCTGGACAGCCCTGTTCTGCCCATTTGGGCCTTGCCAATCAGTGGCTTGGGTAATCCCTGACCTCGGGATAGTTGGGAGGCTACTTAGCGCTCAGTACCTGTTGGAGGGTCAGATCTTCAAAAACACAAATGCAGATGGACACCCCCAGTCTCCTTTTCCCAGCTGACATCACTCCAGTGACTATGGTCAGCCAAACTTTAAACCACCCAGTTGGTGCCCAAACTCAATGAACCAGAGCCCAGCCACTTCAGACCAAAGAAAAACCCGGACCCAGAAGTATACCTGGCCAGACCCACCCCACAGGGGGAAGTATTTCCCAGGCATTGGGAGCACACTTTGTAGGCATCAGGAGTGGCTATGTGCTGGCTGGGTGCATGGTACTCCCCAAGTTGAGGTTGGCAGGAGCAAGTTGCTGGTAAGCCTTGATTGCTGAGAAGGGTAAAGGAGGGAAAAGGCAGCCTGATGGTAGGAGTGAGAGACACAAAGCATATGCATTTTGGTTCCTTAAAAATATGAATCCTTTTGGCTTATTTTTTCTTAATTTACTGGCATATTTCTCTTTTCCAATTCATCATAAAATACCCAGAAAACTTAGGAAACCATTAAATAATGCAATTGCACTTTCACCTACCTGTTATTTATTTATGTTTGCTGAGAGATGATGAATTTATTGAGAGTAGAGTATCTACATTCCTTCTACTAATAATATTAACAGTATAAACAATATAAACTCTTTGTCTTCCATCCTAACACATTCTAGATGATCTTTTATTTTCTTTTTTGGTTGGTCCTGGGGCCTGAACTCTGGTCTTGGGTGCTGTCCCTCAAGTCTTCAGCTTAGGGCTAGCACTCTACCACTTGAACCACAGTGCCACTTCGGGCTTTTTCTGCTTACGTGGTACTGAGGAATTGAACCCAGGGCCTCATGCATGCAAGGCAAGTACTGTACCACTGAGCCACCTGGCCAGCCCCTCTAAATGATTTTTAATCATGTAGATTCAAATTTAGATGGTGATGACCAAAGTATAGAGATTTCCATTGTTTCCTATTTCAGAGTATGTCTTAATATCATATGAAGTTAAATGAATTACATTTCTACAATGATATATTTTGTATTACATATAGTGCATGCATTACACATAGTATACAACACACACACACACACACAAACACACACACACACACACACACACACACACACACACACACACACACCTACAGCTTAGCTCCAAGGTATCTTAAAGTTGCCTTCTGATTTCATGCCTCGTGATTCTTTTTCTCTCTGGTATTTTAATGGCTCCAGGCAACTGGTATCATGTATACCTTTGAGCTTTCTCATGGATTGTTTTTATACCTTTGAACACTCTCTCTGGCATTTTCACCTGTCACAGTCTGATGTATGTCTCATGGCAGGTATTTGCAGATGACTATAGGGCTAATCAGTTAACATAAATGAGTGAATTGAATTCGAGTGCCAATTTTGAGGTGCAGGAGCATTGCCTAAAAGGACCAGTAGCTATTTGGCATGAAGTAGTTATTAACCAGTCACTATATAGCCTTTGTTGCTAGATCTTTCAGTTTTCAAGGGAAATTGGACACTTGCACTTTTGTATGAAGACTGGTTTTTAAACATGGAACTCATTTAAAAGTTTAGGCACTATATAGATAAATTAAAAACATCTCTAGGCTAGATTTGACACTCCAAGCTCTAGACTTGTGTTTGGTTCTTTGTGTATGAATCATGTCTCCTGATTCAAATGGGTGTTTTCCTTTCTGTTAGCATTTTTGGTATGTATCTTAATTATAGTAGTGTGCTGGTCTTTCTGCCTTAGTTGTTAATAAGTTTTTTAAATCTGTTTGAAACATTTGTTGTCATATATTGGCTCTTTCCTACATGTAATCCATCTCTCTATAAAATAGTTTATACATACCTGTGTGTATGGGTGAAGGAGGGTGAAAGAGAAAGAGAGAGAGCACAAGAGAAGAGTGAAGGAAAGAGGAGGAAATACATTTATTCTCTCATGGTATTTGATTCTCCTTCTCTTCTTCTGGAAGGAATTAGATTGGGTAATTGAATTGTTGCTTAAAAGTTGATCTGAGGTGCAGGGAATGTGGTTTAGTAATAGTGCTTGCCTACCATGCATGAAGCCCGTTGTTCAGTTCCTCAATACTACATACACAGAAAAATCCAGAAGTGAGGCTGTCTCTCAAGGGTTAGAGTGCTAGCCTTGAGCAAACAAAGCTCCAGGACAGTGCCTAGGCCTTGAGTTCCAGTTCCAGGACTGGCAAAAAAAATGTTAAAGTAGGAATTCAATGGATATAGCCAAATGGTGGAGCTCTTCCCTGGTATGTGTGGGGTCTTAAGTTCTATCACTAGCACTGTAAAAAAAAAAGTAAGTGTAAAATATAAGTCAATCGTCATCTCTTTTGTCACATCAAATGTTCCAATACTAACAGAATTTTGGTATATTTATGATGAATATTTTTAATAATAGCAAAAGGCCCAGAATAGTGTTTTATACTTATAATCCTAGACACTCCAGAGAAGGAGATAGGAGGATTAAGGTTTAAGAGCAGACCAAACAAAAAGTTAGTGTTTCAGAGATAGCAAGCATGGTAGTGTATGCCTGTAATCTCAGGTACTTGAGAGGCAGAGGTAAGAAATTCATGGTCTGAGGCTTGCCTAGACAAATTTGGGAAACCCTATCTAAAAAACAAAAGCAAAAGGATTAGGGACATCTTTTGTTCCCTAGGGCCACCACATAAATAGGAAACAAAACCCTAAAAAACTGTTCTGACAGAAATATTTTTGGATAGATTAAATCTCTGGAAGAGTTTTAGTAGGAAGTGATTACTAAAGATTTTAAAGGATAGTCAGTAAAAGGGAAAATAGATAATGAACCTCCTCACAATGAAAAACTTGCTCAGGGAAAGACTCTAGGAAGAAAGGAAAAAGATAAACTATAAACTAGCGTGAAATATTTGCAAGCCATATAGTAGAGGAATTAAATCTCTAATAAACAGTGTTCTCAAGTCTCTGTAGTACATAATGATAAAAACCAAAACACAATGATTGGATAATGACCAAAAGATACAAATAAATGTTTCACTGAAGAATATATATTCAGCAAATAAGCACATAAAAGGATGCCTTTGTCCCAGCCATTAGAGGAATGCAATTTAAAAGGCTCAGTGAGGTACCACTACATACCTATTTGAATGGTTCAATCAAAATAGTGACAACACAAGGTTGATCAGAATTCAGGGGAACTTGATTATTCATACATTGCCACTAGGAAAATGAAGTGATAGTTTACTTGGGAAAAGAATAGAAAAATACCTTGTTTTGAGACAGTACTGTGGATTGAGCTCAGTGCCATGGCACTATCCCTGAGCATTTTGCTCAAGTCTAGTGCTCTACCACTTGACCCACAGTGCCAGTTTCTGTTCATATGTTACTGAGGAATCAAACCCAGGGCTTCATGCATGCTAGGCAAGCTTTCTACTGCTAAGGCACATGCCCAGCCTAACAGTAACATTTAAAACTAAACTGAGTAGCCCAAGAGAAAGCTTTGGTTCCCATAAACACCTATACATAAGGTTTCTGAATCATCTTATTTCTGTGATAGTCCCAAAGTACATTTATAGCATGGACTATTCAGAAACAATAAAAAAAGTCTTAATACAATAGAAGTTGGTCTGGAGGGACTTAAATGCTGTGTAAAAAATTCTTAACAAGTGGCATGCTATGTAATTTCATCTATACTTCTTGAAGTGAAAGAGTTTCAGTTGAAATCTGTTGAAATCTGAAGATTGGTGGATTCTGCCACAATGAATTATGCTTCAGTTATGGAAGCTGTTATTAGGAGAACGTGGGGGAAGATCTGTGGGATCTTGTCTGTATTAATTTACTAATGTTCCTGCCTGTGACTCTGTGAAAGTGTCAAAAGATTTAGACAAATAATGTATACTAAAAAAGCTGACCTCAATCACTTTTTTCCCTTGGGCTTTCTGATAAAGATGATCCTTGAGACTCCAGTGATAACTGAAGATGGAAACTGGGAGTCAGTGGAGAATTCTGAGTCTGTGAAGACTAATGAATCTGTTGACCAACATGCCAATCAAGAAAGTTAATGGAAGCTGTAGTGCCCAGTTGAAAAGACCAGATGTTGGGTCTTCCAGGGACCCTGAGACTTCAGAAGTTCTCCCTTTTCAGGTATTACAGACAGCCACTGACTAGAATCTCTATTTTTTTGTGGGTCATGGGGCTTTGAGCTCTGCGCTTGGGCGCTGTCCCTGTGCTTTTCAACTTAAGGTGAGCACTCTACCACTTAAACCACAGCACCACTTCTGGTTTTCTAATGGTTTATTGGAGATAAGAGTCTCATGAACTTTCCTGCCTGGGCTGGCTTTGAACTGTGATCTTCAGATCTCAGATACTCAGCCTCCTGAGTAGCTAGGAAAACAGGTGTGAGCCTCTGGTGCCCAGCTAGAATCTCTATAAAATATTGGGATTTAAAAATATTGGGGTTAACCTGGTACCCCTGGCTCACACCAGTAATCCTAGCTCCTGAGGATGCTTAGGTCCAGATGAAATGCAGATTCAATTTCCAACTAAATTTCAGCAAAATGCTACACTAGAGGTATGGCTCAAGTGGTAGAGTGCCAGTCACGAGCAAGCAAACCAAACGTGTGAGGCCCTGGTACAAGGAAAAAGAAGTTGGGGTTAAGAGACTCGAGCTCAATGCTAATTTAGGATTGAACTTCTTTACTTGTTTTTACAACCATAAATAATAGTTTTTCAGTTCTATAAATGCCATCAGCAGTAATTACCTTTGCTGCATGGTGCCTACATGATGAAAACATGCAAGTGTCTGTCAGTCAAGCAGTGCATTAAGCAAATATTATTTGGTTCCCCATACTTTGGCTAATAATTAGATAACTTACGTATATTATACTATTTCTCTCTAATTTTTCATACTTTCTTTTTTTTTTTTTTTTTTGGGTCCGGTCGTGGGGCCTGAACTCTTGGGCCTGGGCGCTGTCCCTCAGCTCTTCAGCTCAAGGCTAGCGGTCTACCACTTGAGCCACAGCGCCACTTCCAGTTTTTTCCTTTTTGCTTATGTGGTGCTGAGGAATCGAACCCAGGGCCTCAGGCATGCAAGGCAAGCGCTCTACCACTGAGCCACCTTCCCAGCCCTTTCATACTTTCTAGTGTCTTCCCTCCCCCGATCATTTACTGGGACAGTAGGAAACTTTCCAAAGATATATCCCAGGCCAGATGGGGATATTGGGGCACCTGGAACAAGTCCTTGCTCTCCTCAGGCTCAGCTACATTAGCCACTGTGTGTAAGATCATCAGTCACTTCATGACTGTCTGTGTTCGTTTACATTGTTACAAGGGACTTTGTTAATAAATCTCCTTCTACATTTGTTCAAGGGATTTATTGTTTGAAGACAAGTGATCATGAGGTAGATGATAGACATCGCATGTAGAATTGTTAGCATTTTCTTATTAGAATGAAGTCTAGGAATTGCTATAAATGTCTGTTCTTTAGTGATGTTGTATCAGAGTTTTTGTATAAAAAATGTTATACTAAGGAGATATTTCCAAGGATTAATAACCCTAATTGTTAAAAATAAACTGTCTTATAGCTATCATGATTTTAGACACATGGACTTTGATATTACATTTTTGAAATTTAGTTTGTTTAGTTTGGGTAATAAAGAGCAACACATTTTGATTTTTCTTTAGGACAAGATACTTCAAATATCATTGAAAAGGCAGAGACTTCCCTTGGGATCCCTAGTTCCAGTGAGATTTCAGCTGAAGTCAAACATGCTGGAGGTCTATATATGGAAACATTAAGTCCTAGGATACTTTGGATTCAGTAGCTAGCTTGTGCAATTTTGATACTAAGGACATGGGGACATTCTACTGGTGTGGTGTGTTGTCTTGTGAATCCAGCTGCCAGTTAGAGATCTGTGTCTTGGAACTGCTCATATCCCTCTACTCTGCCTCTGAAGTAATTTCAAGGACTTCTATGTATTAAAATTATATCGTCATATATGTTGAATATAAGAATTGCTTAGCACTTTGTTTGGCAACCAGGGCTAGGTGAATTTAAATCTGTCAGGACCAAAAAGTATTTTTGTTCATTTAGGGCTATTTTTTTGCCTTTTGTTCTTTGTTTGTTTGATTGTTTTTCTGCCTTTTGTTTTTTGATAACTGGGCATTGAACCCACGTTGTTGCACTAGCTAGACAAGGTTTTGCCATTGAGCTGAGGTACATTCTAGCCTTTTTTCTATTTTCTTTTTTGCATTTTCTTGATCTACTGAGGGGCATCTGAGTTGGTTCCATATCTTAGCTATGGTAAATAATGCTGCAGTAAACATAGTTGTGCTGATAGCTTTAGGATGGTCTTGTTTGTGATCATTTGGGTATATGTCCAAAAATAGGATTGCTGGGTAATAGGGGAGCTCTATGTAGTCTTTTGAGGAACCTCTATACTACTTTCCAAAGTGGTTGAACAAGTTTACACTCCCACTAAAATGCAGTAGGGTTCTGTACATATCCCCTCCAGCATCTGTTGTTATTAGAGTTCTTGATTCTAGCCATTCTAACTGGGGTGAGGTGGTATCTCAATGTTGTTTTGATTTGCCATTTTTTTATGGCTAGGGTGGTTGAGCATTTCTTGATGTGTCTATTGGCCATTCTTATTTCCTCTTCAGAGAAGTTTCTCTTTAAGTCTTTAACCCACTTATTTATTGGGTAGTTGTTTCTTTGAGGATTTATTTTTGGAGGATTTGATTTTTTGAGTTCCAGGTATATTTTAGATATGAGACCCTTGTCTGTTGTATGGCTAGTGAAGTACTTCTCCCCATCCATGGGCTTTCTATTGATCTTGCTAACTATGTCCTTTGCCATGCAAGAAGCTCTGCAATTTCATGCAATCCCATTTGTCCAATCTTTCTTTGATTTGTTGTGTTTCTGGGTCTCTTTTAAGAAAAATTTGGCCTGTGCCAAGGTTTAGTCTTGAAAGTTTGTATTGATCAAAAGGAAACCTGCACTTCTAATCCATATGGAAAAGTTTTGAAAAACCAGTTTGTTTTCTTCATCTCTCATAGCCCTTATTGTTTCTCATTTAATACTCTGTGCTCATCTCTATCATTTTTCTCTGGAAGGAGATTTATTCTACCTGTCTTTCTCCATCTTCAGAGTTATATTGTGTCTTGGCATACATACCTATCAGATACTAATAGGTTCCACTATCACTACTTGTGAATACCTAAGAGAGAACTGGATTGACCTACTTTCGGGTCCATAGTGCATGGGTCAGTAGAATGGAGAGATAACTTCATGGGACATGGCAAATTACTCCATATATGAGGCACTGTTCTTAATGATGCTTGCATAAGTGAGGCTACTTTGTCTGTGACTAACACACTATGTGTTTAAAAATGAATTTATTTTTCTCCCTGAAGAACTCTACAAATAGAGTATTGCATGTTATTTTGGCGAATGTAGGGGCCTGGTATCTTCACTTTTATTTGTTGGGTTCTTTATGATTTTGTAATTGTTGTCAGATCATGCTGTGAGTGCAGGTATGGTATTCTCAAACAGATAAGCTCAAATTCAGGAGTTACAGAGACAGGAAGTTTCATTTCTCCTCATGCTCCCAGCAGCTAGAATGGTTTAATGTCTAACTCTGATGCTTTGAGATGTTGGAAGATTAAAGTGTTGGCATTTTCAGAAATTTTTATCAGGAATTGCTTTTAGTGGACAAGGAAAACAGGAGTTAGAAGTATGTTTGGATAGTAAACAGCAGTGATTTCATAAGACTTGAAGGATATTTGTCATTCAGAGCCATGTTTTAGAAGGGGAATAAAAATCATGGAGAACCCTGGGAAGAGTGGCTAGTATTAATGTCTTAAAAAGTTAGAGAGTTAATGGATCATGAATATGAAAATCTAAGGAAAGGAGATAGGGAGAATACACCTTTTTTTATACCTTTGAAGACTAGCATGGAGAACAGAATTTAGGTTGTGTTTACTTGTGTCTCATGAGTAGAGAACTCCCACTACTCAGTGGAAGTTTTATGGACTTAGATTTTAGTTGAATATTAAGTGTACCAGAATAGAATGGGTGGCTTTTTCATCCTAACGTCTTTCCCATCTAAAATTTCTAAGCATTAATTTCACTGTGAAAGAAAGTATACCGGAGATGGGTTTTTTTTAGAAGTTTGAGATAAAAGATACCAATGAAATCACTTGGTATCTTTTTTGCAATTTTGTCATGTTCCTTTAAGGATGTTGTCTTCTGCTGTGTGTGTGTGTGTGTGTGTGTGTGTGTGTGTGTGTGTGTGTGTGTGTGTGTGTCTGTGTCTGTGTGTGTGTGTGTGTGTGTGTGTGTGTGTGTGTGTGTGTCTGTGTCTGTGTGTGTGTGTCTGTGTGTGTGATGTTCCTGGAGCTTGAAGTCAGGGCCTGGGTGCTGTTCCTGACCTTTTTGCTCAAGGCTGAGTAGCTAGGATTATGGTTGTGAGCTAGGATTATGGTTGTGAGCTACCGGTGCCCAGCCTCTTTCTTTTTTAATGTGTATGTTCTGGCACTGGAGCTTGAATTCCGTCTTCACAGTCTACCTTGTCTCCCTCCTCCACAGCTGGCACTTGAACCCTGCCTCTCGTTTTTGCCGGATAAATAAATGGAGATGAAAGTCTCACAGACTCTTCTGCCCTGGTGGCTTTCCATTGTGATCTTTAGATCTCAGCCCAGAGTAGCTAGGACCATAGGCATGAGTCACCAGTGACCCTGTCCTGCTTTCCCAATTCAGATTCATACTTAAAAACTTTTTAACTGTTACTAAAAGATACGGGTTACAGTTATATAAGGTGGGTAAAGAGTTCATTTCTTTTTTATCAGTCATGGACATGAACTCTGGGCCTGGGCGCTGCCTCTCACCTCTAGAGCTCAAGGCTAGTTAGTGCTCTACTACTTGAGCCACAATGCCACTTGTAGTTTTCTGATGGTTTATTGGAGATAAGAGTCTCACAGACTGGCATTGAAGCACAATCCTCGGATCTCAGCTTCCTGAGTAGCTAGGATTACAGGTGTGAGCCACTGGTGCCCTGCTAAGAGTACATTTCTTTTTGGACAGTGTCACCATTTCCTTCTCTGTTAGGCTTGTTTAGAGGGAGTCTAGTGTGGACTTCAATCTTTTTTTTTAATTTTTATTTTTTTATTGTGATTGATTACATAATTTCCCCAATTTCACAGTATTGTGGGATAGTGATGCTGTTAAAGTCACAAACACATTCTAACTTTCCTGGAACAAATCGTCTATTACGGTATAACATTTATGAGTTCTATGAGCTTTGTGATACAGTCATTTCTTCCGCATTGGGTGGTATGTACATTTCTTTTGTTTTGCATAGTATCAGCTGTTCCCTCTTTCCCATTTGTTCCCACCCTCCCATAATTGCCATTAAGTTGCTTAGTTCATTTTGGTCAATGTCCTGTGCAGCTGATGGGTCCCGCTGTTGTATGTTTTTCCCTGATTCCCTCTAGTTCTGTGTCATCTT
The DNA here is from genome assembly GCF_024711535.1 of Dipodomys merriami. Taxonomy (NCBI): domain Eukaryota; kingdom Metazoa; phylum Chordata; class Mammalia; order Rodentia; family Heteromyidae; genus Dipodomys; species Dipodomys merriami. Next base: position 28,046 of record NW_027203829.1, read on the forward strand.
CCTGGTTCTCCTCTGGTGTACACATATATACCATACATGTGATCAGCAGCATGGAGTTATTTAGTAGTGGTTTGACCAGATGAGTGGAAGTTCTTTGTTTCTTTTTTTTTTTTTTAATTTAATTTTATTTTATTTGAGAACATACTGTACAGAGGGGCTACAATTACATGGGCAGGATAATGCATACATTTCTTACCAAGCATTGCAGCCTCCTCCTTTGTTTACCCTTCACCTCCCTTCCCAGCCTCCCCCCTCCCCCCCCAATGATACCCCCCGCCCCCCCCCCACACCGACATTGTAAAGTTGGTTTTGACATGACATTTTGTACTTCTCATTGTTGCAACAGGTCCACCTGAATCCTTAAACGACTTGTTTATCCCCATCTCCTCCACATGTTATATTGACATCAAATATAGTGAAAGCGGGGGTTACACTGTGGGGGAGGGACATACAAAGCAACAAAGAAATAATCTTATAAATGCATTAGAAACACATGCATGAAAGAAACGAAAACATTAAAATACATATTTAAGGGTTCATTTTCCTAATATCACATTATCTGACCTTTTCCGCTTGACTCATACCTATACTAGATATTGCAAATAAGGGAAACCATGGGACCTATGCTTCTTTGGGCCTGGCTTACTTCACTTAATATAATTTTTTCCAAACCTTTCCATTTCCTAACAAATGGGGAAATGTCATTCTTTCTGATGGAGGCATAGAATTCCTTTGTGTATATATAGCACATTTTCTCGATCCATTCATCTACTGAGGGGCATCTGGCTTGGTTCCATATCTTAGCTATGGTAAATAATGCTGCAATAAACATAGTTGTGCTGGTAGCTTTAGTGTGGTCTTGTTTGTATACATTTGGGTAAATGCCCAAAAGTGGGATTGCTGGATCATAGGGGAGATCTATGTGAAGTCTTTTGAGGAACCTCCATACTGCTTTCCAAAGTGGTTGAACAAGTTTACATTCCCACCAACAATGAAGTAAGGTTCCTTTCTGTCCACATCCCCTCCAGCATCTGTTGTTGTTATAGTTCTTGATTTTTGCTTTTCTAACTGGTGTGAGGTGATATCTCAATGTTGTTTTGATTTGCATTTCTTTGATGGCTAGGGATGTTGAACATTTCTTCATGTGTCTATTGGCCATCCTTCTTTCTTCTTCAGAGAAGTTTCTCTTTAAGTCTTTCACCCACTTATTTATTGGGCAGTTGTTTCTTTGAGGATTTGTTGTTGGGTGGTTTAATTTTTTGAGTTCCAAGTATATTTTAGATATGAGACCCTTGTCTGTTGTATGGCTAGTAAAGATCTTCTCCCAATCGGTGGGCTTTCTATTGTCATTTGCCCTGCAGAAGCTCTGCAACCTTATGCAATCCCATTTGTCCAACCTTTCTTTGATTTGTTGTGCTTCCGGGTCTCTATTCAGAAAATTTCGGCCTGAGCCAAGGAGTCCTAGGGTTTCTCCTATTCCATCCTGTAATGTTTTCAGAGTGTCTGCTTTGAGTTCAAGGTCTTTGATCCATTTGGAGTTGATTCTGGTGCAGGGTGATATATAAGGATCTAGCTTTAGTTTTCTACATGTAGTTAACCAATTTTGCCAGCACCATTTACTGAAGAGGCTGTCTTTCTTCCATTCTATTGTTTTACCTTCCTTATCGAAGATTAGATGACTATAGGTCTGTAGGTTCATTTCTGGGTTTTCAATTCTATTCCATTGGTCCTGAGGTCTGTTCTTATGCCAATACCAAGCTGTTTTGATTACTATGGCTTTATAGTAGAGTTTGAAATTTGGTATTGATATTCCTCCAGCAGTGTTCTTTCCGTTGAGGAGCGTTTTTGCTATTCGGGGTCTTTTATTGTTCCATATGAATTTTGGGATTGCCTCTTCTATTTCCTTGAAGAATGAGGGTGGAATTTTGATAGGTATCGCGTTGAATTTGTAGATAGCCTTGGGAAGTATTGCCATTTTCACGATGTTAATCTTGCCAATCCAGGAGCATGGGAGGTTTTGCCATTTTTTAAGTTCTGTGTTGATTTCCTTTTTCAAGATTTTAAAGTTTTCATCATAGAGGTCTTTCACTTCTTTGGTTAAGTTAATTCCTAGGTACTTTATTTTTTGTGGGGCTATTACAAATGGAGTTGCTTTCCTAATTTCAGCCACACTTTTCTCATTGTTGGCATATAGAAAAGCCATTGATTTTTGGGGGTTAATTTTATACTCTGCTACTTTGCCAAAGTTTTGAATCAGCTTGAGTAATTTGGGAGTGGAGTCTATGGGATTCTTTAAATACAAGATCATGTCATCTGCAAAGAGGGAGAGTTTTATTTCTTCTTTCCCTATTTGGATCCCCTTTATGTCTGCATCTTGTCTTATTGCTGTAGCTAGGCATTCTAATACTAGATTGAAGAGAAGTGGAGAGAGTGGGCATCCTTGTCTTGTACCTGAGTTAAGAGGAAATGGCTTTAGTTTTTCACCATTGAGTATAATGCTGGCTGTAGGTTTGTCATATACAGCCTTTATTGTATTGAGGAATGATCCATGGATTCCTAATTTTTCCAGAACCTTCATCATAAAGGGTTGTTGGATCTTGTCAAATGCTTTTTCTGCATCTATTGAGATAACCATGTGGTTCTTATTGTTGCTCCTGTTGATGTGATGAATAATATTAATTGATTTGCGTATATTGTACCAGCTTTGCATCCCTGAAATGAATCCTATTTGATCATGGTGTATGATTTTTTGGATGAATTGTTGAAGTCGATTGGCCAAAATTTTGTTGAGAAGTTTTGCATCAATGTTCATCAAAGAAATGGGTCTATAGTTCTCTTTCTTTGATGAGTCCCTGCCTGGTTTTGGGATGAGGGTTATGATGGCTTCATAGAATGTGTTCGGTAGTGAGCTTTCTCTTTCAATTTCATTGAAGAGTTGGAGGAGTATTGGTGTGAGCTCTGCTTTGAAGGCCTTGTAAAATTCTGCTGTAAAACCATCTGGTCCTGGACTTTTCTTAGTTGGGAGGTCTCTTATTGCTCTTTCTATTTCAATGCTTGATATGGGCCTGTTAAGCTGGTTTAACTCATCTTGGTTCAGTTTTGGCATGTCAATATTTGCTAGCAAAAGGTCCATTTCTGTCAAGTTCTCAAACTTATTAGCATAAAGTTTTGAGAATTATTCCCTTATAATGTTCTGAATCTTGGTTGTTTCCGTGGTGATGTTTCCATTCTCATCTCTGAGTTTATTACTTTGGGTGTGTTCTCTCCTTTTTCTGATAAGGTTTGCTAAGGGTCTGTCAATTTTGTTAAGTTTTTCGAAGAACCAACTCTTTGTTTTGTTGATTCTTTCTATAGTTTTTTTGGATTCTAATTCATTTAATTCTGATTTAATTTTGATTATTTCTTTCCGTCTACTGGATTGGGGTTTATCTTGCTGCTCTTTTTCAAGGAGGTTTAGATGTGTCATTAAATTGTTAGTTTCAGATCTCTCCAATTTGTTGATGTAGGAGCTCAGAGCTATAAACTTGCCTCTGAGTACTGCCTTTGCTGTGTCCCAGAGGAGCTGGTAATTTGTGTGTTCATTTTTGTTGAATAGCATGAACATTTGATTTTCCTTTCTAATCTCTTCCATGACCCACTCATGATTCAGCAGTGTGTTGTTCAGCCTCCATGTGATACCGGACTTTCTTTGGTGGCTTTTGGTGTTGAGTTCTAATTTTATTCCCTTGTGGTCAGAGAGAATGCAAGGTATAACTTCAATGTTTCTGAATTTAGACGTTTGCTTTGTGGCCTAAAATGTGGTCTATTTTAGAAAACGTTCCATGTGCTGCTGAGAAGAACGTGTATTCTGATGCTGCTGGGTGAAATGTTCGGTAAATGTCTGTTAAGTCTAGTTGATCTATGCAGCTGTTTAGATCTGCGGTTTCTCTGTTGAGTTTTTGCCGAGTTGATCTATCTAGTGGGGAGAGTGGTGTGTTAAAATCCCCAACAATTAATGTCTTTGGATCTATATGGGATTTGAGGGAAAGTAGTGTTTCTTTGATAAATTTGGGTGCTCCATTGTTTGGCGAATAGATATTTAGAATTGTAATATCCTCCTGAAGGAGAGATCCTTTAATTAGTATGTAGCAACCTTCTTTATCTCTTCTCACGATTTTTAATTTGAAGTCTATTTTATCTGATATTAGGATTGCAACTCCCGCCTGTTTATGAGGGCCGTTTGCTTGGTAGATTTTGTTCCAGCCTTTAACATTGAAAATGTGTTTGTTTTTACGGGCAAGATGTGACTCCTGCAGGCAGCAGATAGAAGGGTCTTGTTTTTTAATCCAACTAGACAGTCTATGTCGCTTAATTGGAGAGTTCAGTCCGTTAACGTTAAGAGATAGGACTGAGAGGTATTTGGGAGTTCCTGCCATGTTATCCACCTTCTTGGGGGCTGCGAAAACTGGGTTCTTCCTAAGGTTCTTGGATTCTCAGTTTGGGTGCAGTTTCTTGGCCTTTGTTGAGGTCTTGTTGGTTTTCTATGTGTAGGACATCTTTAAGAATCTTTTGTAGGGTTGGTTTGGTGGAGATGTATTGTTTCAATTTTTCTTTGCTCTGGAAGGTTTTTATTTGGCCTTCAGTTATGAAGGAGAGTTTAGCTGGGTACAGTATTCTTGGTTGATAGTTGTTTGTTTTTAGGGCATGGCATACGTCATTCCAGGCTCTTCTTGCTTTGATTGTCTCTGCTGAGAAATCTGAGGTAATTCTAATTGGTTTCCCTTTATAGGTGATTACCCTTTTCTCCTTGACAGCTTTAAGGATCTTTTCCTTGGTCTGGGTTGATCCTGTGTGGATTATAATGTGATGGTGGGATGTCCTATTCTGGTCTGGTCTATTTGGGGTTCTAAAAGCTTCTTGTATCTGAATAGGCCTATCTTTTTGTATATTTGGGAAGTTCTCTGCTAGGATCCTGATAAACAAATTTCCTAGACCATTAACTTCTGTTTCTAGGTGCTCCTCTACACCCATTATCCTTAGATTGGGCCTTCTGATGGTGTCTTCCAGGTGTTGGATAGACCTATCATATTTCTTGGACTTGTCTTGGATGGTTGTATGTTCTTTCTCTATAATATCTAGGCTGTCTTCAATCCCTGAGATTCGATCTTCTGCATGGTCTAACCTGCTGTCAAGACTCTCTACTTTGTTTTTTATCTCTTTTCCTTCTAATTGGTCAGCTATGATGGCTTCAAGTTCTTTGTTGAAGCTCTGTTTTAGGTCTTGTATGAATTTCTTTACTTCCTTAATTTGGTGTTCAGTGTTTGTTCTCAAATCACTTAGTTGATTGGTTATGGTTTCTTTGGACTCCCATTCCTTCTGTTGGGTTCCATTCAGCATTCCCTTTGTGGTCTCCGTGACTTCCTTCAGCTCTTTGTTAATGGATTCCATGAATGCCTTTAGTGATCTTTGTGTATTCTCTACCTGGTCTCTCAATTCCTGAATTACTCTTTGATTAGCTTCCTCCCGTCTGTGGGATTCCTGCAGTTCTCTTTCCTCCCATTCGTGGGATTCCTGCAGTTCTCTTTGAGTGTTCTCTGCCTGCTCATGCCATTCCTCCCTTTCTCTTTGAGTATTCTCAAGTTGTTCACGCAAATCCTGTATCAGTTTTTGAGTACCATCCTCACGCTTATGATATTCCTGTATAAACTTCTGGGATGCCTCCTCTCTCTCCCTATCACGCTCATACAGAGTCCTTTGTACATTGTCAAACTTCTCATTTATCATGTTTGCTATTAGTGTTTGTAGAGCTATTTGGGAACTCTCCTCTGGATTATTCTTTATCTGTTCTAATCCCTGATTATCAAGATTGGGAATTGAGATACCCGAATTTGCCATTTTTCTTGTGTTTTTCCGGCTTACTCGGCCCATTTGAGATGAAGATTGCACCAGTTTTGTGCTAGAACACTATCTTAAGGCAACCATCAACCAAAGTTTGCCTTTGTACAGTCAATAGTCTACAGGTACAATCTATTCAACATCAAACAACTATATGTTAGACTTCGAACCACAGAAAAGAATTTGGAAAACCAGAAATTATTAGGATTAGGGAGAGATGTGGGTAAAAAATAGGAATAGATTGGTGTGGGGAGGCACAGGGAGAGTTAACTATGTCCTAATCACAATGCAGGAAATGGGTTGGGTAGGATGCAAGTAGAGAGAGAGAGAAAAAGAAGAGATGGAAAGGGGAATGAAGAGAGACCAGAAAAAAATAGAAACATAAAAATTAATGTTATTATAGAGGTTAAAAACCGTCTATTTAGAGAGGAATGTGAATATGTTCAGAGAAGGGGAGGGACATAGAGGAGATGTGAAAAACTTTAAGGATGGGAAAGGGAGAAGAAAAGATCAGAAGTTCAGTAGAGCTAGACAAAAAACAAAAAGATAATTAAGAAAGAAAGAAAAAGAGAAAGAAGACAGAAAAGAAAGGAAAACGCTCATTCACATATTCCTAAAATAAAAATTATAAGATGAGAAAAAAAAAGTTACTGGAAAACAATTATTTTTTCAGAAGAGGCAAAAATTAAAGATTAATAAAAGTTTTAGAAGGGAAAAAAATATATATATATGGTAACAAAAAACAAAAAACAAGCAAAAAAAAGAAAAGAAGAAGAAGAAAAAAAAAGAAAAAAAGAAAAAAAAGTCTTTTGATTTTTTTTTTTTGGGGGGGGAGGAGTGGGAAGAATCCTGTATCTCCCTTTTGTCTGTAACCAGTCTCTTGTTGGAGTCTCTGGTCAGCTTGAGGTCCTGTGGCTTGATTGGTTTCTTAAGTCGGTTGGTTGGAAGAGGCAGAATAATGCTCTGCTTTACCCAAGATTTTGAGATCCCCCTCCCAGGTTAGTTTTCTGGGAGGGTGATCTGCTTTGAGAATCACAAAAGAGGGGGATGTGGTGATGAGGCTAGGTTCTGGGTAGAGTTGAGGCCTTTCAACACACAGTAGCTTTTCCCTGGGGCTATTTTGTGATAAAGCTCACAGCGCCCAGCCTGGAGCCATTCTCAGGGTTTCTGTTTTTCAATTGATTGTGGTGGCTGCTAGAGGGAGGGGCAGCCTCTGGCTCTGGTTACCCTGTGAGTCAAGGCACTCCAATGGCTGGCGCCTGAGCTGGGTGACTTTTCCCTGGATGGAGCTGAGTCTGGCAGGTCACTTCGCCGTTAAGTTCTTGTGACCTGCTAAATGACTCGTTTTATTCCAAGGCCTGAGCTGGAGCTAGCAGCTCCTCCGAGCTTTGTCGGTATCCAAGATGGAGATCACCGGTGCTGGGGGGGGGAGGGGTGGCCTTCCCTCCTCTGCTCCCTGAGAAGGAGTGAGGACGTCGGGCTTGTACTCACGCCGAGTCTTGGATCCTGGGTCGTCTCTGGTCTGCAAACAGCAGGATGAAGATGTCCGCTCCTTGTCGGTTCTTGTTGGTGTTGAGTAGAATCCGCTCGTCCGCTGCGTCCGGCTCCTTCGTCCCGGACTCTCTGTGTCTCAGGTATGACCCCGCAGCAGTGGTCGCCGCCGCGACCCTGCCGCCGCAGCTGCAGCTGATGTGTTTCCTTGGCTTCCCCTCTGTTGTCTAACTCTCTGTCCTGTGATGGCACACTTGGTGTGATTCTCTGGCTTAGTCCTGTTCACTGGAACTCTAAAACTGCTTTCTATGCGAGAGCTTGTTCAGATTCCAGCTTCTCCTCCGCCATCTTCCCGGAACCTCTCCAGTTCTTTGTTTCTTAAGTCTTGTTAATTTTGTTGTATCAGCTAACATTTTGGATTTAACATCCACTTATCAGAGACACCATACACCATTTGTCTCTTTGCTTTTGGCTTACCTCGCTCAACATGATTTCTTCTAGCTCCATCCATTTCCCTGCAAATGTCATTATTTTGTCATTTCTAATGGCTACATAATATGCCATTGTGTATAGATACCACAATTTTTGGATCCATTCATCTGTGGTGGGGCATCTGGTTTGTTTCCATATCCTAGCTATTGTGAACAGTGCTGCAGTAAAGTGGAGGTGCATGTGTCCTTGTATACTGGTTCCTGTTGTTCAGGATAGATGCCTAGAAGTGGTATGACTGGGTCATAAGGGAGGTCAATATTTAGCTTTTTGAGGACCCTCCAGACTGCTTTCCAAAGTGGTTGTATAAGTGTACATTCCCACCAGCAGTGTAATAGGGTTCCTCTTTCTCCACGTCCCCTTCAGCATTTGTCATTGGCTGATTTGTGGATGTGGGACATTCTGACTGGGGTAAGGTGGTATCTCATGGTTGTCTTTATTTGCATTTCCTTCACCACCAGGGATGGTGAACATTCCCTCATGTGTTTCTTTGCCATTTTTTATCTCTTCATCTGAGAAGTCTCTCTTTAATTCCCTTGTCCATTTAGTAATTGGTTTGTTAGGTTTGAGAGGGATTAGTTTCTTTTTTTTTTTAATTTATTTTTTATTGTGAAAATACTGTACAGAGGGGTTAAAATTACATGGGCAAGATAATGAGTACATTTCTTATCAAGCATTGTAGCCTCCTCCTTTGTTTCCCCTACCCATCCCTTCCCATCCTCCCCCCGGCCCCATCACCAAATCTCCCCGCCCCCCCCCAAGTTGTAAAGTTCTTTTTTGACATAACAATTTGTACTTCTCATTGTTGCAACGGGTCCTCCTGTATCCTCATTTAAACGACTTGTTTTTCCCCTTCCCCTGGGATTAGTTTCTTGAGTTCCCTGTATATACTGGATATTAACCCCTTGTTTGATATATTGCTGGTAAATATTTTTCCCAATTAGTTGGTTGTCTTTTTAGCTTGGTTGCGATAGCTTTAGCTGTGCAGAAGCTTTTTATTTTAAGGTAGTCCCATTTGTCGAGTCACTCTCCTAATTTGTTGTGACTCTGGGACTCTGTTCAGGAAGTTTCTTCTTGTGCCTATAAGTTCAAGTGTCTCTCCTACTCTGTCCTGCAGTAGTTTCAGAGATTCAGGTTTAATGTTAAGATCTTTAATTCATTTTGAGTTGATGTTGGTGCATGGTGATAGGCTGGGGTCCACTTTTACTTTTCTGCATGTGGCCGCCCACTTTTCCCAACACCAGTGGTTGAAGAGGCTTTGTTTCTTCCATTGTATGCCTTTTAGCCTTCAATCTTAAGGACTAGTTTATCTTTACTGCTGCGCCCTGATTCCTCTGAATTCACTCTTATTCCTCAGGTTTTCAGTGAAATCTGTTCACTTTGGTTGTTTAAAAACCAGATGTTTCAGCATAGCTTGAGCTATGGGGATTGTGTTGCTTACTACTTATGCTAGTTCTTCTCCCAACTGTGTGACGTTACCTAGTGTTTGAACAGTGTATTACTCAGATAAAGACAAATCAGCACATCTGTAGATTCTTGGAAAATTTTACTTATATAGCTGTATCCTCTGAAGTTTTTTGACTTTAAAGTGGTAGCTGCTTCAGCCTTACCTGATACCAGACTTTATCCCTGACTTACATTGCCTGTGAGTGTTCTGTTGTCTGTAGGTTCTCCTCTGTGTGTTGGGGTTTGGAACTTTTCTCTAGGCAGAAAGCCCAGCTGTGGGGTTGACTTTGTTTCTCTTTTCTCCTGGACCAAAGTGGTTTTTTTTTGTCTTTTTGTGTAGTATCTAAAAATAGTTCTTTCTTCTATTTTGTCTGGTTTTCTAGTTGCTGTATAGGAAGGCAAGTGTAGAACTTGAAAGCAAAAGTTCTCTCCATAATAGAGTGTTTGATATAATATAGTTAAATTACTTGGTGTACTAGTTGATCTAGTATAAGATTTTTAAAGGTAAACAGAACTAATTATTCTTGAAACATACTCATCTTTGTAATGTATATTGATTCCCATACTAAGAATCAGCATAGTCTTTTAGGACAAAGTTGAGCTATAATTTTCATACAGTAAAACTTTTTTTCTGCAATATGCCTTTGTGTTGAGAAATAATGGTTATGTTAATACTGTATAATCACAGTATATTGTGATGCACAGATACAGAATATTTTCTGTATTTGTATGGCTCACTGAGATATAAGAATATTTTCATTATCTGAGGGAGTTCCTTCATGCCAGTTTGTAGCCACACCTTTCTGTCTGTTCACAGCATTTGCCAACCATTGATCTGTTTCTGACTATAGTTTCCCCTTGTTTAGAAAAATGTTTACTATGTGCAGATCAATATTTTTTTTTCTTTTGCCAGTCCTGGGGCTTGAACTCAGGATTTGAGTGTTGTCCCTGACCCTTTCTGTACTTAAGGCTAGCACTCTACCACTTGAGCCACAGCACTATTTCCTAAATTTTTTGAGAAGTCATTTGAAAATAAGAATCTCATGGACTTTCCTGTCTGGGTGGCTTCGAATATGATCTTCAGCTCTCAGTCTTCAGAGTAGCTGAGAAGCTAAGATTGCAGGCACGAGTCAGCAGACCACCATTGCCTGGCTATTGGAACCTTTCTTTCTTTCTTTTGGCAATATGAAGTACCACTTGAGCCACATCCTTAGTCCTTTCTTCTGCATGCCTCTATCTATCTACCTATTTACCTGTCTATCTATCTGTCTGTCTGTCTATCTATCTATCTATCTATCTATCTATCTATCTATCTATCTATCTATCTATCTATCTATCTGTCTGTCTGTCTGTCTGTCTGTCTGTCTGTCTGTCTGTCTGTCTGTCTGTCTGTCTGTCTATCTATCTATCTATCTATCTATCTATCTATCCATCTATCTATCTACAGGGAGTAGTTATTATTTTGCTCTATATTCTCAGAGATGTCAGTTCAAAATGGCAGGGAGGGCATGGCAAAGCAGAATCAATCATACGATGGCAACTAGAAAGCAGAAATAGCTAGTTTGTTTTTGGTTCTGATCATCGGTTTTGCTTGTGCTGGCTTTGGACTACAATTCTGCCTCTACTTTGTAAGCAGCTGTGATTATAGGCATACACTGTGTCTTTGGATTCTCTTTTTATTCTTTTCACTCTGTAGCCCGAGCATCCTTGAATGGATATGAATGTAGCTTAGGCTCGCCTCAGACTCACAATACTCATATCTTAGTCTCTAGAGTATTGGCATTATAGGCATGCACTACACTACAATATTTGGTTATACTTTAGCTTTATGCTTTATATTTTTTCTTAATTTTCATACTGAAAATTAAAACAGTGAATTTTCATAATGTGAACTTGTTCAGAATCTTTTTTTTTTTTTTTTTTTTTTTGTCGGTCATGGGGCTTGAACTCTAGGCCTGGGCTTTGTCCCTCAGCTCTTCAGCTCAAGGCGAGCGCTCTACCACTTGAGGTACAGCGCCACTTCCGGTTTTCTCGTGGTTTATTGGAGATAGGAGTCTATCGGTCTTTCCTGCCTGGGCTGGCTTTGAACCGCGATCCTCAGATCTCGGCCTCCTGAGTAGCTAGGATTACAGGTGTGAGCCACCAGCGCCCAGCATTGTTCAGAATCTTTAAGAGACTGTATGCCCCTTCTAGGAAGATAACTATAGTCCTGACTTTTATCTTAGATTAATTTTGTTTGCTTTTATACTTTACATACTTATAGTACATTTTGTATCTAGCTTCTTCCACAACATTTTTGTATTATTTGACCATGTTGTATTTTGGATGTGGTATTCCATTTTGTCACTATGTTATATTTTATTTATCCCACAGTGAAATAGTTTCCGTGTTGTAGCTATCACAAATACGGCTGCTCTGAATATTTTTGTTTATGTCTTTTTTTTGGCCAATACTGGGGCTTGAACTCAGGGCCCAGGCACTGTCCCTGAGCTTCTTTTGCTCAAGGCTATCACTCTACCACTTGAGTCACAGTGCTATTTCCTGTTGTACTGAGGAATTGTTCTCAGGGATTCATGCATGCTAGGCAAGCACTGTACAATTAAGCTGTCTTCTGATGAACCACTACACATATGTAGCATAGTAGATACTGGCCAGTTTTCCAAAGAGGAGAACCTACTATGGTTCCACATGCGGTGTGTATTTATTTCCCTTGCTGTTCCACATTCTTCCCAGTACTTAGTATTGTAAGTCACTCTTAAAGAATTGAAACATATAAATGGTTGGGCACTGGTGGTTCATGCTTGTAAACCTAGCTCTTCAGGAAGTTGAGACCTGGGGTTGTGGTTCAAAGACAGCCCAGGCAGGAAAATCTGCAAGACTCTTCTCTCTAATGAACCAGCAAACAAAGTAGGAAGTGGAGCTGTTCCCCAAGTGGTAGAGTACTATCCTTGAGGAAAACAGCTCATAGACATCACCTAGGCCCTGAGTTTTAAGTCCCTGGACTGCCACAAACCCCCCACAATATATGCAAATGTATTTTCCCAGTATAGTAGTAATGACATTGATGTTGCTATCTAGGGAAAGGACATTATTAGCGGGGGTTTAGATGCCTTAGAATTCATTGGGAAGAAGACAATGGATGTAATAGCAGAACGGGATCCTGTATTTAAAATGACTAAGGGTTTGATGAACCGGAATTCTGCACTGTCTCAGGTACTGTTACCTTTACTGGTTTGATTGCTGTTTTCTGTTGTTTGTGTGTTTTTTTTTTTTTAATTTGAATTTTTCCCTTTGTTACCTTGGGACTTTGTTAGTGTGTTTTCTTGTAAAGAATTATCAATGCATTATAAAATTAAGGCATTTTTTATGGGCTGGATTTTTTTTATGGGTTTGTCTAATGCTTAGACAAACAGCCAGCTCTTTTCTTTCTGCAGTCGCCTCTGTCAGTGCAGTACAAAATCCTGAGCACTGTCAAGATTACTTATTAGGTTACTGTTGAAACCACTTTTGGAAATGCATGTGGCTCCTTAGGTGCTGCTGTCTAGCATCAAATTTTGTTTAGCTTCTTTTTTATTTCTATGCAGCTCCTGATCCTTAGTGAATTTGACTTGCTGAATGAAGGGTAGTACTTTATACTAGAACTTATACTAGAACTTAGCTTTGCTTCTTTCCACTCTTAAAAACTTTCCCTTGAGCTCTTATTATTTGCTGCATCTATGCTTCCATCTCTTTTTAGGTTTTACAGTAAGAGGCCAAGGAAAAAGAAGAGCTAACACCTCCAATGAGGTAGCCATGGAAATAGACAAGAAAACTCATTGTGAGCTACCCTTTGATGAACTTCAAGAACATCTAGAAGTTCTGGCGATGCTTTCCCAAGAAAGTGAAATAAAGGTAATTCCAATCCCAAACTCCCAGCTGAAAAGAGTCTTCAAAGAAAAAACGTTGCATGGTTTCTTTTCACTTTGTATATTTGGAAGATGAAATGTGTCTCTGAAGGAGATGTGGGTTGCTGGAAATATTATAATAGAAGAAAAATATCCCCTACTGTTTAATTGTTAGAAATAGTGAATAAGTCAAATATTTCTCTTAAAATTATAGAAAAAGAACAGGGCTGGGAAGGTGGCTCAGCGGTAGAGCGCTTGCCTTGCATGCCTGAGGCCCTGGGTTCGATTCCTCAGCACCACATAAGCAAAAAGAAAAAGAACAGAGGTCTTAGTATAAGATATCCTTTTCTTTCACTTTAGTCTTTCATTTTCTGTTTTTTCTCCAGTGTCATGGGTTTTTAGGTGTCAAAAAGCCTGTTATAGCTGCTAATTTGTATATAATTTCCTGTTAGTTCATCTCCTCTGATAATCTAAGACAATCTTTCTTCTTCTTCTTCTTCTTCTTCTTCTTCTTCTTCTTCTTCTTCTTCTTCTTCTTCTTCTTCTTCTTCTTCTTCTTCTTCTTCTTCTTCTTCTTCTTCTTCTTCTCCTTCTCCTTCTTCTCCTTCTTCTCCTTCTTCTCCTTCTCCTTCTTCTCCTTCTCCTTCTCCTTCTCCTTCTCCTCCTTCTCCTTCTCCTCCTTCTCCTTCTCCTTCTCCTTCTCCTTCTCCTTCTCCTTCTCCTTCTCCTTCTTCTTCTCCTTCTTCTTCTTCTCCTCCTTCTTCTCCTTCTCCTTCTTCTCCTTCTTCTCCTTCTTCTCCTTCTTCTCCTCCTTCTCCTTCTTCTTCTCCTTCTCCTTCTTCTCCTTCTTCTCCTTCTCCTCCTTCTCCTCCTTCTCCTCCTTCTCCTCCTTCTCCTCCTCCTCCTCCTCCTCCTCCTCCTCCTCCTCCTCCTCCTCCTCCTCCTCCTCCTCCTCCTCCTCCTCCTCCTCCTCCTTCTCCTTCTTCTCCCTCTCCTTCTTCTCCTTCTTCTCCTTCTTCTCCTTCTTCTTCGTTGGTCTTGGGGCTTATACTCTGGCCCTGAGTGCTGTGCCTCAGCTCTTCAGCCCAAGGCAGGCACTTACCACTTGAGCCACAGCAACACTTTCAGTATTTATTCTGGTGGTTTATTGGAGATAAGAGTTTCATGGCTTTTCCTGCCTGGGCTTCGAAGTCATGCTTAAGCACTGATAATTTTCATTTATCTTTTGGCCTATATTACTTTTGGAAATACAAATTCTGTCTAGTTTCCAATAATATCTACCCTTTAGTGTTACGGTTATTAAAAAAATTAGTTCTGGCTCTAATCCTAGCTCAGGAGGCTGAGATCTGAGGTTAATTGAAAGCCACACCAGACAGGTTATTTTTGATAAACAACTCAGAAAGCTGGAAGTAGTGCTGTAGCTCCAAGTGTATATCCGCTATCCTTGAGAACAAAGAGCCTCAGGGATAGCTCCCGGGTCAAGCTCCAGGATCTGAAAAAAAAAAAAATTACTACTGGGTACTGCAATCCTAGCTATTTAGGAGAATGAAATCTGATGATTATGGTGGGAAGCCAGCTCAGATAAGAGTGTCTGTGAGACTTTTATCTCCAATTAACCACCAAAAAGCTGGAAGTTGTGCTGTGGTTCAAATAATGCAGTGCTAGACTTGAGCACAAAAGCTACGCCCCCAGGCCTTGAGTTCAAGCCCTAGGACCAACACAAACACACACACACACACACACACACACACACACACACACACACACACAGAGCTGTGCTGGCATGAGCTCTTCAGTCTTTTCTCCTTATGAGATTTTTTTCATTAATATTTACACAATATTTTATTATTTTCATTCAGGTGAAATCTTTCCTTAATTCTCTGAGTGGAGAAGAATTAGAGGCTCTAATATTTGAATTAGAACAACTCAGAAGCATTTTCCCTAGCAGAATTTTATGAGGAAGAGGAAGAAGAGAAAAAAGGTAATATGAAAATTCAGAATCGGAGTGGGAAGATGCAATGTATTTATTATTACTAGAGTATTTATTATTACTAGGGTATTTATTATTATTATTAATATTATTACTAGATTATTTATTATTACTAGAGTAATTTGTGTGTTTGTGTGTGTGCACGCACAATGCCTGTGCTGGTCCTGGGGCTTGAACTCAAGGTCTGCTTGCTGTCCCTGACCTTCTTTGCTTAAAGTTAGACCTTTAAGGACTTGAGCCACACCTCTACTTCCAGCTTATTTTTTGTGATTAGAGATAGGAGTCTCATGGAGTTTTCTTCCTAGGCTGGCTTCCAACTGTGATCCCGAGATCTCAGCTGCCTGAGTAGCAGTCTGACAAGGATAGCCACTGGCACCCTGCATCTCTCTCTTTTTTGCAGTGAGAATTTTCATGTAGAATTCTTTTTGCAACTTTCCCCCATCTAGGTGTTCAGACACGTCAGCCTCTTGCTTATGTCTTCTTTTTTTGTTCCCTGTCAGACTCCTCTTAGCATCCCTCATACTGATATTGTTCATACACCCCTGCCAGTGATTACAGAGTTTGTCCTCAGTTTGGCTGATGTTTCTTTATATCTCTGGATACTTCATCTGTGCCTTGTGACTTGTGGGATCCTTAATCCCATCTTGAATTGAGGCAGAAAAGGTGGTAGTACCTAAAACATGAGTGACAATCTTCCCCCTCCCTGCCTCCACAATTTAAAGCCTGTATCTCTTAGAAAATATGAATGTTGAAGCTGCTCATTTTTTATAGTAATTAGGTAATGTGGCAGTTAGTATAAAATGTAATTTCTGGACAAATGAATCTTAAGGTTGTTTTATTTTAACATTTAATTAGATATATTTCTAAGACATATTATCTGCTAATTGGCTATTTTAAGAAAGTGGAATCCAATGAATTCAGTTTTGTCTTATTTTTTTAAGCTGGTCCTAGGACTTGAACTCAGGGCTTGGATGTTGCCCTAAGCTTTTTTGCTCATGGGTAGTGCTCTACCACTTGAACCACTGCACCACTTCTGGCTTCTTCTGAATAGTTCATTGGAGATAAGAATCTCACAGACTTTTCTGCCTGGGCTGGCTTTGAACCATGATCCTTAGATCTTAATTTCCTGAGTAGCTAGGATTACAAGCATGAGCCACCAGTGCCTAGCCCATTTGTAGTGTTTAAATGAACTATTTACTTTGCCATGGAATGACATTTTCACTCTGAAGTATACAAGTGGTCATAGAGACTAGAATTTTATTTGGTGAACATTTCTTAAAAGTGAATGAAATGAGCCTTTACCACGAGAAAAGCAACGATGTATGAGTCATGATACACATTGAAACTAAGTTTCAATTTTGTAGAATGTATTTATTGCTCTGTTGAGCTTTGTAGCTTCCCAGTGCTGTTTACAGACTATGCTGATGAAATCTGTGTTGATAATAACAGCTATATTCATTGATTTCAGGACAGTTGGTCAGCATTTGGAAGATTTGTGTGACTCAGTGTGAGTATTTTCCCATTATTTAATGTGTGATGTTAGCAAATCATGTACAGGCAAAAGAAAAGAAAAGACTAACTGATTTTAATTTAATACATCCAAGCAGAAAATCTTATGGTATAGCTTCAGGCTCATTGCTATGTATCTCATTACAACTAAATTTTAAGAGATGACCACTAGTTGAGTTTTAGTGTAATATTAAGGAGTATGCCAGCATTAGCTTTATTGATAATCTGAGAAGGCAACTAAAATACTTCTTCCTTTTCTAACTAAGTGACTTTGTAAGGTAGATTTTCTGCATATACTTGAAACAACATAACCCAACAGACAGTATAAAAGCAGATGAGAGAATACAGGTGTCTTTCATTAGGCTAAAGGATGAAGAGATTTATTAAAGATGTAAAACAATGGGACTATTCTGCTGAAATTTTACCTTTTTTGGAAAATACAGTTTTTTTTCAATAAGTGTATATTAATAAGTAGTGTTTCTTTTCTTTCTTTTTTTTTCTTTTTGGTGAGTTGTATGGAGTAAACTTTGGGCTTGGGTGCTGACCCTCAGCTCTTTAGCTCAGTGCTAGTATCCTACCACTTGAGCCACAGCACCACTTACAACTTTTTCTGCTTATGTGGTGCTCAGTAATTGAACTCAAGGCCTCATGCATACAAGACACTCTACCACTAAGCCACCTTCCCATCCCCAGTGTTTTTGTTCTTAAGTTTACAAAACTACCATAAGCACTTGAGTTCTAAATTTTCTTTTGTTTGGGTTGTGAAACTAGGACTCAATACCTGATGCTTTGCTCATTAGCTGAGTTCTACTTTTTAACATATCTGTCTGTTTCTCTCGTGTGTGTGTGTGCGTGCACATGCAAATGCATGTGTATCCCCTATTTTTTATTTAATTTATTTATTTTTGTGCCAGTCCTGGGGCTTGAATTCAGCACTTAGGCATTGATCCTGAGCTGTAGTCTACCACTTGAGTTATAGTTTTACTTCTGGGTTTTTTTTGTTTTGTTTTGTTTTGTTTTCTAAGTAGTTTATTGGAGATAAGAATCTCATTGACTTTCCTGCTCCAGCTAGCTTTTAATAGCAATCTATAGATCTCAGTCTCCTGAGTGTGTAGCTAGGATTACTGGTGACAGCCACCAGTTCCTGGCTCTACTAACATTTTTTTTTGTCGGTTGTGGGGCCTAAACTCTGGGTCTGGGCACTGTCCCTCAGCTCTTCAGCTCAAGGCTAGCGCTCTATCACTTGAGCCACAGTGCCACCTCTGGCTTTTTCTACTTATGTGGTGCCGAGGAATCGAACCCAGGACCTCATGTATGCAAGGCAAGCACTCTACCACTGAGCCACCTTACCTTTTTAATTAGCTCTTTGGGAGCTCTCAAAATTTAAGAGTATTAAGAGGTCCTGAGACTAGCATGTTTGAGAGCTGCCAGATGAAAATTTTCCAAATATTAGTGCTTTTAAAGATGGCTCTCTGTTTACTTCTTTGAACTGTCAGTGTGCTTGCCACTGATATCTCTAAACCTCATTTGATTTTTTTTTTGTTGTTGTTGTTGGTTAATATTGTAAGGTCTGCTCCTGGATGGCGAGCAGACTCCACCCTCCTCACAGCAAAGTCTCCACCCAGTAACTGCATTACCTAGGCAACTGGAACACCTGGAAGAAGTCACATTTGCATCCACTGAGGTCATATCTGAATTTGATGTGGCCACACCTTTCTCTGCCCGTACCCTAGATAAGGCCTAGCCCAGGCCCAGACACTCTCTCTCTGCTCTCTCTCTGCTCTCTCTGCTCTTTTCTAGCTCTTTCCTCTCTCTTTCCTCTCTTTCCCAGCTCTCTCTCATTCCAAGGCCTTTCCCAGCCATGTGGAGTTCCAACCTTGCCTGGTCCCAGCAGGTCTACTATCCCTTACCTGAATAGCACGTGCATGGTGCTGTTCTTACTAGGCTATCTCTTTTTTTAAAACCTAACAAGTGAGATAAGTGTCCTATGGCTGTAACTACTCAGGAGGCTGAGATCTGAGGACCTCAGTTGGAAGCCAGCCCAGACAGAAAAGTCCTTGTGAGACTCTTATGTCCAATTAACCACTCAAAACCCAGAAGTGGTGCTATGGCACAAATGGTAGAGCACAAGGCTTGAGTACAAGAGGCCCAGGGACAGCACACAAGTCCTGAGTTCAAGCCCCACAACTGTCAAAAAATACAGAAAGGAAAAAAGTACTACCGGAAGCCAAGATGACTATCCAGACAGCTTGGTATTGGCATAAGAACAGACATCAGGACCAATGGAATAGAATTGAAATCCCAGAAATGAACCTACAGACCTATAGCCATCTAATCTTCGATAAGGAAGCTAAAACAATAGAATGGAAGAACGACAGCCTCTTCAGTAAATGGTGCTGGTAAAATTGGTTAACTACTTGTAGAAAACTAAAGCTAGATCCTTATATATCACCTTGCACCAGAATCAACTCCAAATGGGTCAAAGACCTCGAAGTCAAAGCAGACACTTTGAAAACATTACAGGATGGAATAGGAGAAACCCTAGGTCTCCTTGGCTCAGGCCGAAATTTTCTGAATAGAGACCCGGAAACACAACAAATCAAAGAAAGGTGGGACAAATGGGATTGCATGAAATTGCAGAGCTTCTGCATGGCAAAGGACATAGCTAGCAAGATCAATAGAAAGCCCACGGATTGGGAGAAGATCTTCACTAGCCATTGAACAGACAAGGGTCTCATATCTAAAATATACTTGGAACTCAAAAAATTAAATCCCCCAACAACAAATCTGCAAAGAAAAAACTGCCCAATAAACAAGTGGGCTAAAGACTTAAAGAGAAACTTCTCTGAAGAAGAAAGAAGGATGGCCAACAGACACATGAAGAAATGCTCAGCCTCCCTAGCCATAAAAGAATTGCAAACCAAAACAACATTGAGATACCACCTCACTCCAGTTAGAATGGCAAAAATCAAGAACTCTAACAACAACAGATGCTGGAGGGGATGTGGACAGAAAGGAACCTTACTTCATTGTTGGTGGGAATGTAAACTTGTTCAACCACTTTGGAAAGCAGTATGGAGGTTCCTCAAAAGACTTCAGATAGAACTCCCCTATGACCCAGCAATCCCATTTTTGGGCATTTACCCAAATGTTTACAAACAAGACCACACTAAAGCTACCAGCACAACTATGTTTATTGCAGCATTATTTACCATAGCTAAGATATGGAACCAACCCAGATGCCCCTCAGTAGATGAATGGATCAAGAAAATGTGGTATATATACACAATGGAATTCTATGCCTCCATCAGAAAGATGACATTGCCCCATTTGTTAGGAAATGGAAAAACGTGGAAAACATTATATTAAGTGAAGTAAGCCAGGCCCAAAGAAACATAGGTCCCATGGTTTCCCTTATTTGCAATATCTAGTATATATATATGAGTCAAGCGGAATAGGTCAGATAATGTGATGTTATGAAAATGAATCCTTAGATATGTATTTTAATGTTTTTTTCCTTTCATGCATTTGTTTCTAACGCATTTATAAGATTATCTCTTTGTAGCTTTGTATGTCCCTCCCCCACAGTATAACCCTGCTTTCACTATATTTGATGTCAGTA
Organism: Dipodomys merriami; assembly: GCF_024711535.1. Lineage (NCBI taxonomy): Eukaryota > Metazoa > Chordata > Mammalia > Rodentia > Heteromyidae > Dipodomys > Dipodomys merriami. Next base: position 48,351 of record NW_027203829.1, read on the forward strand.
TAACTTGTGTAGGAGATGGGAAAAAACAAGTCGTTTAAGGATACAGGTAGACCTGTTGCAACAATGAGAAGTACAAGTTGTCATGTGGAAAATGAGCTTTACAATGTTGGTGGGGGGGCAAGCCGGGAGGATTGGGTGGGCGGTTGCGGGGGGAGGCTGGGAAGGGATGTGTAATGTAAACAAAGAGGAGGCTGCAATGCTTGATAAGAAATGTACGCATTAACCTGCCCATGTAATTGTAACCCCTCTGTACAGTGTGCTCACAAAAAATAAAAATAAAATAAAAGAAAAAAAGAAAGAAAAAAAAAAGAAAGTTGAGAGCCAAGGTTCAAAGCCATCCTAGGCATGAAAATCAATGAGACGTTTTTCACCAATTAACCAGCAACAGGTAGGAAGCAGTAGAGCTCTACCCTTGAGTAAAACTCAAGTTTTAGCCCAGGAGCAGCATAAATGAAAAGAATTCTCATTTACTTTCCTGCCCAGGCTGGATTCAAACCACAAATGCTCAGATTTCAGCTATTTGAGGAGGTAGGATTATAGGTGTGAACCATATTTTTAAAATCTTGAATTGGCTCTAATATTTTTGTCCTTCTTTTCACTTAATTTATTATTCTTTTTCTCTTTTTCACAAGTTTGGGTCATCCAGCTTATTATTAGGGCTGGCCACTCTTTCTGGGTTTTTGTTTTGAAGTTTTTTTGTGGATTTTTGTCCCAACCTGCAGGATGTCAACGAGGGCGATGAACCTAAACGAGAAGGAATGAAGGGACAAGAGACATGAAGAATGACAGCAAGACAGGGATTCTGATCAAGCTGCAAATTTTTATTTTTCACACAGGGGTATTTATATGCTTGGAATAAGGAAGCTTTTAAATTGGCCATTAAGGAAGCTTTTTCATTGGCCATAGCAGCTGCAGGATGTTTGCGTAGGGCAGGGTGAAAGGGTGGTCATTAGCAGCTGCAGGATATTTGCATAAGGCAGGATGAAAGGGTCGGATTTCTGAGAGTGGTTCTGTAAACTCAGCCACAAGATGTTCCAGTGAGATAGTCAAGCCTATCTTCATGTTGAGAGACTCCTTTTGGCTCCCAACAGATTCTTTTTTTTTGAGCTTTTTATAGTACTTGAACTCCAGGCCTGGTCATTATTCCTAATTTTTTCTCAAGACTAGTAGGCTTCCCACCTCAAGACAGTTCAAATTGTGGCTCTTTATGTATTTTTCTTTCTTTCTGCATTTATTTTAGGTGATGCTCTTATGGCTTGTACTCAGGACTTGGGCATTTTTGCCGAGTTTTTGTTGTTGCTGTATTTTTTTTTCTTCATTGCTGGTCCAAGGGCTTGAACATAGGGCCTGAACTTTTGCTAGTCATAAAATCAGGGCAGAGCCACTGTGTCTGAGGTTTTTCCCTTTTCTTTCTCAAGACTAGCAGTCTCTATGGCTTGAGCCACAGATAAAGTTCTGGCTTTATTTATTTATTTATTTTCATTTTTGTTGCTAGGGCTTCAACTCATGACATGGCCACTCTTCTGAGGCTTGAAGTCAGGGCAGGGCCACTGTGAATGAAGCATTTTTTGTATTGTTTGTTCTCAAGGCTAGCATACTTTAACAGCTTGAGCAACAGCTGCATGAATGGCTTTGTTTATATAATGTTCTCTACCACCCCCACCAGGCAAAAGTTGTAAAGTTCATTTTTTGAAATAATTTCTTGTACATCTCATTGTTGCAATAGGTCTAGCTGTATCCCTATTTAAACAATTTGTTTTTTCCCTTCACCTTCACAAATTACGCCAACATCAAATACAGTGAAAATGGGGGAGTTATTTATTTATTTGGTTCTGGTCCTAGGGCTGGAACACAGGAAGTGGTGACTGTTCCTAAACCTGAAATCAGGGCAAGGTCACTGTGCTGGAGTCTCTCCCATGTCCTGAGCAAGGCTGGCAGGCTCTAAAACTTAAGCCACATTTTAACATCTGGCTTTGTAAAACAAATTTGGTGATTCATAAGGGATAAGTTTCTTATGGAGGAGCTGGGAAATGGCTCAGTGGTAAAGTGCTTGCCTTGAGCTGAAGAGCTAAGGGACACCATCCAGAGCTGGAGTTCAGGCCCCACAACCCATAAAACAGAAAAAAGAAAAGAAAAAAAAAGCTGAGTGCCAGTGGCTTACGCCTGTAATCCTAGCTACTCAGGAGGGTGAGATCTGAGGATTGCAGTTCAAAGCCAGACTGGGAAGGAAAGTCCATGAGACAATTATCTCCACTAAATCACCAGAAAACCAGAAGTGGCCCTGTGGCTCAAGTGGTAGAGCACTAGCCTTGAGCTGAAGAGCTTAGGGACAGTGTGCAGGCCGAGTTCAAGCCCCATGACCAACCCCAAAAAAAGAAAGATTCTCATGGGAAGACAGGGACATTAGCCAGGCTCTAAAATCAGAGGATGGTGGTTCAAAGCCAGCCAGGGCAGGAAAGTTGTTGAGACTCTCATCTCCAATTAATCACCAAGAGCTTGGAAGTAGAATAGTTCTAGTCTTGTGCAAAACAGCACAAGTTCAGGCCCCAGGACTAGCACACATAAAACCAAGTGTCATGGAGCTTCCTGCCCATGTTGACTATGAACCACAATCCTAAAATTTCAGCTTCCACAGTAGCTAGGATTATAGGCATGAGCCACTACTTAAAAATATTTCATTGACTTCTCTCTTCTTCTTCTTCTTTGTGTGTGTGTGTGTGTGTGTATGTGTGTGTGTGTGTGTGTGTGTGTGTGTGTGTGTGTGTGTGTGTCCGTCCTGGTGCTGGTTCTAGACCCTTGAACTCTGGAGCCTAGCCACAGTCTCTGAATTTGTTTTTCTTTTATTTTTAATGCTGTTTCTAGGCTTTGTATTCAGGGCCTAGTCCTTGTCCCTGAGTCATTCTTTTGTTGCTGGTGGTGGTGGTCCTAGGGCTTGAACATAGGGCCTGGTCACTTCCTGGGTTTGAAACCAGGGCAGGGCCACTGTGTATGAGGGATTTTGTTGTTCATTTTCCCTCAAAGCAAGCAGTCTCTGTGGCTTGAGCCACACAGATCAACTTCTGGCTTCTTTTACTTTTTTGGCAGTTCATGGAAGATAAAAATCTCATAGAAGATAAGAGTACTGTATCAGCACCTGAAATCTGAGGATTGGGGTTGAAAGCCCAGGCAGGTAAGTCCATAAAACTTATCTCCATTTCATCCCCCAAAGAAAGGAAGTGGCAGAATGCTACCTTTAAGAAAAAAAAATTCTATTTCAACCCCTGGGTTCAACACCCACACCTGATACATACTCACAAATTCCTAAGGGACTTTTCTGCCTGGGTTGCCTTGGAACCCAGATCTTCAAGTTCTGTCTTTTGTGTAGCTTGAGCTCCAGGTATAAACCAGCAATTCTCTTGGCTTTTGTGCTCATCTTCCACTCTGATTTTTATTTGTGTATTTGTATTTAATTGATTAATTAGTAGTAGTCCTACCTGGGCCTGGTCACTGTTATTTTGCTTTTTCATTCAAGGCTGTTGCTTTACCACTTGATCCACAGCTCTACTTCTGGCATTTTTGCTGGTTAGTTGGAGATCAGAGCCTCATGGAATTTCCTGCCCAGGTGGGCTTTTAACCACCATCCTGAGATTTCATGCTCCTAACTGGCATTACATGTCAGCCACCAAAAAGTGCCTGGCTCACTCAATTTTAATATTTTTTTTTTGGTTGGTCATGGGGCTTGAACTCTGGGCCTGGGCGCTATCCCTCAGCTCTTCAGCTCAAGGCTAGTGCTGTACCACTTGAGCCACAGCGCCACTTCCGGCTTTTTTCTTTTTTGCTATATGGTGCTGAGGAATCAAACCCAGGGCCTCATGCATGCAAGGCAAGAGCTCTACCACTGAGCCACCATCCCAGCCCTCAATTTTAATATTCTTAATAGGCTCTTACAGTCTTTTTATTCACATGATGATGATGATGATGATGATGATGATGATGATGATGTGCTGGTCATAGGTTTGAAATCAGGGCATGGGTGCTGTCCATGATCTTCCAGTTGAGCCTCAGCTCAAGTCCTGGACTTTATTCCTTTTTGCTTCTTTCTTGGTGGTTAATTTGAGAGAATTGTCTCATAAAAAACCTTGGCACTACTCAGGAGGTTGAAATCTGAGGATTGTGGTTTCAAGCCAGTCCTGACAAGAAAATCCAAAACACCCTTTTCTTTTTCTTTTTGTTGTTGTTGTTGTAATGACAAAGGTGAGGTGCAGTGGAGTTGCAGTTTCATTAACAGGTAAAAAGGATGTTTGTTTTGGAGCAATAGCCTCCCAAAGTACACTGCCTCCTGACTAGGGATGGTCCACTGATGGTTAGAATGACTTGTCTTCCTTCTATGACCCTATTACCCTGGTAACCGATTGTTTACAAAGATGTGATCCTGACACCTTAGCAACATGAGAAGGGACAATATCATTCCTAGGTTGGGATGAAAACCAAGTGGATCCCCCCATTTGGTGTGCTGTCTCGCTCTGGGGGGCCAGGATGATAGTGCACCCTTCTGTGAAGAAGGAAAATGACTTGAACAATTCTGTACTCTTTGTTCATTTCTGACAGATGAGGGCTGTAGATATATTCATGGACTTATCTAGGGACAAGCAGGGAATTTTCTAGGATCTCCATTGTGTCTAGGAAGGAAGGGCCTCAGGTTTTGCTGCAGAGAGATGCATCCTACAGTGCGGTTGCAGCAGCCCTGGCTTGCTCCAATGCCAGTGATTTCCCAGATCAGCAATATACCTGGACCCAGGAAATGTCACCTTATGCAGATGAAATAACTCTCAG
>NW_027203830.1:0-53061 GCF_024711535.1 Dipodomys merriami
AAGAATATTTTCATTATCTGAGGGAGTTCCTTCATGCCAGTTTGTAGCCACACCTTTCTGTCTGTTCACAGCATTTGCCAACCATTGATCTGTTTCTGACTATAGTTTCCCCTTGTTTAGAAAAATGTTTACTATGTGCAGATCAATATTTTTTTTTCTTTTGCCAGTCCTGGGGCTTGAACTCAGGATTTGAGTGTTGTCCCTGACCCTTTCTGTACTTAAGGCTAGCACTCTACCACTTGAGCCACAGCACTATTTCCTAAATTTTTTGAGAAGTCATTTGAAAATAAGAATCTCGTGGACTTTCCTGTCTGGGTGGCTTCGAATATGATCTTCAGCTCTCAGTCTTCAGAGTAGCTGAGAAGCTAAGATTGCAGGCACGAGTCAGCAGACCACCATTGCCTGGCTATTGGAACCTTTCTTTCTTTCTTTTGGCAATATGAAGTACCACTTGAGCCACATCCTTAGTCCTTTCTTCTGCATGCCTCTATCTATCTACCTATTTACCTGTCTATCTGTCTGTCTGTCTGTCTATCTATCTATCTATCTATCTATCTATCTATCTATCTATCTATCTATCTATCTATCTATCTGTCTGTCTGTCTGTCTGTCTGTCTGTCTGTCTGTCTGTCTGTCTGTCTGTCTGTCTGTCTATCTATCTATCTATCTATCTATCTATCTATCCATCTATCTATCTACAGGGAGTAGTTATTATTTTGCTCTATATTCTCAGAGATGTCAGTTCAAAATGGCAGGGAGGGCATGGCAAAGCAGAATCAATCATACGATGGCAACTAGAAAGCAGAAATAGCTAGTTTGTTTTTGGTTCTGATCATCGGTTTTGCTTGTGCTGGCTTTGGACTACAATTCTGCCTCTACTTTGTAAGCAGCTGTGATTATAGGCATACACTGTGTCTTTGGATTCTCTTTTTATTCTTTTCACTCTGTAGCCCGAGCATCCTTGAATGGATATGAATGTAGCTTAGGCTCGCCTCAGACTCACAATACTCATATCTTAGTCTCTAGAGTATTGGCATTATAGGCATGCACTACACTACAATATTTGGTTATACTTTAGCTTTATGCTTTATATTTTTTCTTAATTTTCATACTGAAAATTAAAACAGTGACTTTTCATAATGTGAACTTGTTCAGAATCTTTTTTTTTTTTTTTTTTTTTTGTCGGTCATGGGGCTTGAACTCTAGGCCTGGGCTTTGTCCCTCAGCTCTTCAGCTCAAGGCGAGCGCTCTACCACTTGAGGTACAGCGCCACTTCCGGTTTTCTCGTGGTTTATTGGAGATAGGAGTCTATCGGTCTTTCCTGCCTGGGCTGGCTTTGAACCGCGATCCTCAGATCTCGGCCTCCTGAGTAGCTAGGATTACAGGTGTGAGCCACCAGCGCCCAGCATTGTTCAGAATCTTTAAGAGACTGTATGCCCCTTCTAGGAAGATAACTATAGTCCTGACTTTTATCTTAGATTAATTTTGTTTGCTTTTATACTTTACATACTTATAGTACATTTTGTATCTAGCTTCTTCCACAACATTTTTGTATTATTTGACCATGTTGTATTTTGGATGTGGTATTCCATTTTGTCACTATGTTATATTTTATTTATCCCACAGTTGTTAAGCATTGAAATAGTTTCCGTGTTGTAGCTATCACAAATACGGCTGCTCTGAATATTTTTGTTTATGTCTTTTTTTTGGCCAATACTGGGGCTTGAACTCAGGGCCCAGGCACTGTCCCTGAGCTTCTTTTGCTCAAGGCTATCACTCTACCACTTGAGTCACAGTGCTATTTCCTGTTGTACTGAGGAATTGTTCTCAGGGATTCATGCATGCTAGGCAAGCACTGTACAATTAAGCTGTCTTCTGATGAACCACTACACATATGTAGCATAGTAGATACTGGCCAGTTTTCCAAAGAGGAGAACCTACTATGGTTCCACATGCGGTGTGTATTTATTTCCCTTGCTGTTCCACATTCTTCCCAGTACTTAGTATTGTAAGTCACTCTTAAAGAATTGAAACATATAAATGGTTGGGCACTGGTGGTTCATGCTTGTAAACCTAGCTCTTCAGGAAGTTGAGACCTGGGGTTGTGGTTCAAAGACAGCCCAGGCAGGAAAATCTGCAAGACTCTTCTCTCTAATGAACCAGCAAACAAAGTAGGAAGTGGAGCTGTTCCCCAAGTGGTAGAGTACTATCCTTGAGGAAAACAGCTCATAGACATCACCTAGGCCCTGAGTTTTAAGTCCCTGGACTGCCACAAACCCCCCACAATATATGCAAATGTATTTTCCCAGTATAGTAGTAATGACATTGATGTTGCTATCTAGGGAAAGGACATTATTAGCGGGGGTTTAGATGCCTTAGAATTCATTGGGAAGAAGACAATGGATGTAATAGCAGAACGGGATCCTGTATTTAAAATGACTAAGGGTTTGATGAACCGGAATTCTGCACTGTCTCAGGTACTGTTACCTTTACTGGTTTGATTGCTGTTTTCTGTTGTTTGTGTGTTTTTTTTTTTTTTAATTTGAATTTTTCCCTTTGTTACCTTGGGACTTTGTTAGTGTGTTTTCTTGTAAAGAATTATCAATGCATTATAAAATTAAGGCATTTTTTATGGGCTGGATTTTTTTTATGGGTTTGTCTAATGCTTAGACAAACAGCCAGCTCTTTTCTTTCTGCAGTCGCCTCTGTCAGTGCAGTACAAAATCCTGAGCACTGTCAAGATTACTTATTAGGTTACTGTTGAAACCACTTTTGGAAATGCATGTGGCTCCTTAGGTGCTGCTGTCTAGCATCAAATTTTGTTTAGCTTCTTTTTTATTTCTATGCAGCTCCTGATCCTTAGTGAATTTGACTTGCTGAATGAAGGGTAGTACTTTATACTAGAACTTATACTAGAACTTAGCTTTGCTTCTTTCCACTCTTAAAAACTTTCCCTTGAGCTCTTATTATTTGCTGCATCTATGCTTCCATCTCTTTTTAGGTTTTACAGTAAGAGGCCAAGGAAAAAGAAGAGCTAACACCTCCAATGAGGTAGCCATGGAAATAGACAAGAAAACTCATTGTGAGCTACCCTTTGATGAACTTCAAGAACATCTAGAAGTTCTGGCGATGCTTTCCCAAGAAAGTGAAATAAAGGTAATTCCAATCCCAAACTCCCAGCTGAAAAGAGTCTTCAAAGAAAAAACGTTGCATGGTTTCTTTTCACTTTGTATATTTGGAAGATGAAATGTGTCTCTGAAGGAGATGTGGGTTGCTGGAAATATTATAATAGAAGAAAAATATCCCCTACTGTTTAATTGTTAGAAATAGTGAATAAGTCAAATATTTCTCTTAAAATTATAGAAAAAGAACAGGGCTGGGAAGGTGGCTCAGCGGTAGAGCGCTTGCCTTGCATGCCTGAGGCCCTGGGTTCGATTCCTCAGCACCACATAAGCAAAAAGAAAAAGAACAGAGGTCTTAGTATAAGATATCCTTTTCTTTCACTTTAGTCTTTCATTTTCTGTTTTTTCTCCAGTGTCATGGGTTTTTAGGTGTCAAAAAGCCTGTTATAGCTGCTAATTTGTATATAATTTCCTGTTAGTTCATCTCCTCTGATAATCTAAGACAATCTCTTCTTCTTCTTCTTCTTCTTCTTCTTCTTCTTCTTCTTCTTCTTCTTCTTCTTCTTCTTCTTCTTCTTCTTCTTCTTCTTCTTCTTCTTCTTCTTCTTCTCCTTCTCCTTCTTCTCCTTCTTCTCCTTCTTCTCCTTCTCCTTCTTCTCCTTCTCCTTCTCCTTCTCCTTCTCCTCCTTCTCCTTCTCCTCCTTCTCCTTCTCCTTCTCCTTCTCCTTCTCCTTCTCCTTCTCCTTCTCCTTCTTCTTCTCCTTCTTCTTCTTCTCCTCCTTCTTCTCCTTCTCCTTCTTCTCCTTCTTCTCCTTCTTCTCCTTCTTCTCCTCCTTCTCCTTCTTCTTCTCCTTCTCCTTCTTCTCCTTCTTCTCCTTCTCCTCCTTCTCCTCCTTCTCCTCCTTCTCCTCCTTCTCCTCCTCCTCCTCCTCCTCCTCCTCCTCCTCCTCCTCCACCTCCTCCTCCTCCTCCTCCTCCTCCTCCTCCTCCTCCTTCTCCTTCTTCTCCCTCTCCTTCTTCTCCTTCTTCTCCTTCTTCTCCTTCTTCTTCGTTGGTCTTGGGGCTTATACTCTGGCCCTGAGTGCTGTGCCTCAGCTCTTCAGCCCAAGGCAGGCACTTACCACTTGAGCCACAGCAACACTTTCAGTATTTATTCTGGTGGTTTATTGGAGATAAGAGTTTCATGGCTTTTCCTGCCTGGGCTTCGAAGTCATGCTTAAGCACTGATAATTTTCATTTATCTTTTGGCCTATATTACTTTTGGAAATACAAATTCTGTCTAGTTTCCAATAATATCTACCCTTTAGTGTTACGGTTATTAAAAAAATTAGTTCTGGCTCTAATCCTAGCTCAGGAGGCTGAGATCTGAGGTTAATTGAAAGCCACACCAGACAGGTTATTTTTGATAAACAACTCAGAAAGCTGGAAGTAGTGCTGTAGCTCCAAGTGTATATCCGCTATCCTTGAGAACAAAGAGCCTCAGGGATAGCTCCCGGGTCAAGCTCCAGGATCTGAAAAAAAAAAAAATTACTACTGGGTACTGCAATCCTAGCTATTTAGGAGAATGAAATCTGATGATTATGGTGGGAAGCCAGCTCAGATAAGAGTGTCTGTGAGACTTTTATCTCCAATTAACCACCAAAAAGCTGGAAGTTGTGCTGTGGTTCAAATAATGCAGTGCTAGACTTGAGCACAAAAGCTACGCCCCCAGGCCTTGAGTTCAAGCCCTAGGACCAACACAACACACACACACACACACACACACACACACACACACACACACACACACACAGAGCTGTGCTGGCATGAGCTCTTCAGTCTTTTCTCCTTATGAGATTTTTTTCATTAATATTTACACAATATTTTATTATTTTCATTCAGGTGAAATCTTTCCTTAATTCTCTGAGTGGAGAAGAATTAGAGGCTCTAATATTTGAATTAGAACAACTCAGAAGCATTTTCCCTAGCAGAATTTTATGAGGAAGAGGAAGAAGAGAAAAAAGGTAATATGAAAATTCAGAATCGGAGTGGGAAGATGCAATGTATTTATTATTACTAGAGTATTTATTATTACTAGGGTATTTATTATTATTATTAATATTATTACTAGATTATTTATTATTACTAGAGTAATTTGTGTGTTTGTGTGTGTGCACGCACAATGCCTGTGCTGGTCCTGGGGCTTGAACTCAAGGTCTGCTTGCTGTCCCTGACCTTCTTTGCTTAAAGTTAGACCTTTAAGGACTTGAGCCACACCTCTACTTCCAGCTTATTTTTTGTGATTAGAGATAGGAGTCTCATGGAGTTTTCTTCCTAGGCTGGCTTCCAACTGTGATCCCGAGATCTCAGCTGCCTGAGTAGCAGTCTGACAAGGATAGCCACTGGCACCCTGCATCTCTCTCTTTTTTGCAGTGAGAATTTTCATGTAGAATTCTTTTTGCAACTTTCCCCCATCTAGGTGTTCAGACACGTCAGCCTCTTGCTTATGTCTTCTTTTTTTGTTCCCTGTCAGACTCCTCTTAGCATCCCTCATACTGATATTGTTCATACACCCCTGCCAGTGATTACAGAGTTTGTCCTCAGTTTGGCTGATGTTTCTTTATATCTCTGGATACTTCATCTGTGCCTTGTGACTTGTGGGATCCTTAATCCCATCTTGAATTGAGGCAGAAAAGGTGGTAGTACCTAAAACATGAGTGACAATCTTCCCCCTCCCTGCCTCCACAATTTAAAGCCTGTATCTCTTAGAAAATATGAATGTTGAAGCTGCTCATTTTTTATAGTAATTAGGTAATGTGGCAGTTAGTATAAAATGTAATTTCTGGACAAATGAATCTTAAGGTTGTTTTATTTTAACATTTAATTAGATATATTTCTAAGACATATTATCTGCTAATTGGCTATTTTAAGAAAGTGGAATCCAATGAATTCAGTTTTGTCTTATTTTTTTAAGCTGGTCCTAGGACTTGAACTCAGGGCTTGGATGTTGCCCTAAGCTTTTTTGCTCATGGGTAGTGCTCTACCACTTGAACCACTGCACCACTTCTGGCTTCTTCTGAATAGTTCATTGGAGATAAGAATCTCACAGACTTTTCTGCCTGGGCTGGCTTTGAACCATGATCCTTAGATCTTAATTTCCTGAGTAGCTAGGATTACAAGCATGAGCCACCAGTGCCTAGCCCATTTGTAGTGTTTAAATGAACTATTTACTTTGCCATGGAATGACATTTTCACTCTGAAGTATACAAGTGGTCATAGAGACTAGAATTTTATTTGGTGAACATTTCTTAAAAGTGAATGAAATGAGCCTTTACCACGAGAAAAGCAACGATGTATGAGTCATGATACACATTGAAACTAAGTTTCAATTTTGTAGAATGTATTTATTGCTCTGTTGAGCTTTGTAGCTTCCCAGTGCTGTTTACAGACTATGCTGATGAAATCTGTGTTGATAATAACAGCTATATTCATTGATTTCAGGACAGTTGGTCAGCATTTGGAAGATTTGTGTGACTCAGTGTGAGTATTTTCCCATTATTTAATGTGTGATGTTAGCAAATCATGTACAGGCAAAAGAAAAGAAAAGACTAACTGATTTTAATTTAATACATCCAAGCAGAAAATCTTATGGTATAGCTTCAGGCTCATTGCTATGTATCTCATTACAACTAAATTTTAAGAGATGACCACTAGTTGAGTTTTAGTGTAATATTAAGGAGTATGCCAGCATTAGCTTTATTGATAATCTGAGAAGGCAACTAAAATACTTCTTCCTTTTCTAACTAAGTGACTTTGTAAGGTAGATTTTCTGCATATACTTGAAACAACATAACCCAACAGACAGTATAAAAGCAGATGAGAGAATACAGGTGTCTTTCATTAGGCTAAAGGATGAAGAGATTTATTAAAGATGTAAAACAATGGGACTATTCTGCTGAAATTTTACCTTTTTTGGAAAATACAGTTTTTTTTCAATAAGTGTATATTAATAAGTAGTGTTTCTTTTCTTTCTTTTTTTTTCTTTTTGGTGAGTTGTATGGAGTAAACTTTGGGCTTGGGTGCTGACCCTCAGCTCTTTAGCTCAGTGCTAGTATCCTACCACTTGAGCCACAGCACCACTTACAACTTTTTCTGCTTATGTGGTGCTCAGTAATTGAACTCAAGGCCTCATGCATACAAGACACTCTACCACTAAGCCACCTTCCCATCCCCAGTGTTTTTGTTCTTAAGTTTACAAAACTACCATAAGCACTTGAGTTCTAAATTTTCTTTTGTTTGGGTTGTGAAACTAGGACTCAATACCTGATGCTTTGCTCATTAGCTGAGTTCTACTTTTTAACATATCTGTCTGTTTCTCTCGTGTGTGTGTGTGCGTGCACATGCAAATGCATGTGTATCCCCTATTTTTTATTTAATTTATTTATTTTTGTGCCAGTCCTGGGGCTTGAATTCAGCACTTAGGCATTGATCCTGAGCTGTAGTCTACCACTTGAGTTATAGTTTTACTTCTGGGTTTTTTTTGTTTTGTTTTGTTTTGTTTTCTAAGTAGTTTATTGGAGATAAGAATCTCATTGACTTTCCTGCTCCAGCTAGCTTTTAATAGCAATCTATAGATCTCAGTCTCCTGAGTGTGTAGCTAGGATTACTGGTGACAGCCACCAGTTCCTGGCTCTACTAACATTTTTTTTTGTCGGTTGTGGGGCCTAAACTCTGGGTCTGGGCACTGTCCCTCAGCTCTTCAGCTCAAGGCTAGCGCTCTATCACTTGAGCCACAGTGCCACCTCTGGCTTTTTCTACTTATGTGGTGCCGAGGAATCGAACCCAGGACCTCATGTATGCAAGGCAAGCACTCTACCACTGAGCCACCTTACCTTTTTAATTAGCTCTTTGGGAGCTCTCAAAATTTAAGAGTATTAAGAGGTCCTGAGACTAGCATGTTTGAGAGCTGCCAGATGAAAATTTTCCAAATATTAGTGCTTTTAAAGATGGCTCTCTGTTTACTTCTTTGAACTGTCAGTGTGCTTGCCACTGATATCTCTAAACCTCATTTGATTTTTTTTTTGTTGTTGTTGTTGGTTAATATTGTAAGGTCTGCTCCTGGATGGCGAGCAGACTCCACCCTCCTCACAGCAAAGTCTCCACCCAGTAACTGCATTACCTAGGCAACTGGAACACCTGGAAGAAGTCACATTTGCATCCACTGAGGTCATATCTGAATTTGATGTGGCCACACCTTTCTCTGCCCGTACCCTAGATAAGGCCTAGCCCAGGCCCAGACACTCTCTCTCTGCTCTCTCTCTGCTCTCTCTGCTCTTTTCTAGCTCTTTCCTCTCTCTTTCCTCTCTTTCCCAGCTCTCTCTCATTCCAAGGCCTTTCCCAGCCATGTGGAGTTCCAACCTTGCCTGGTCCCAGCAGGTCTACTATCCCTTACCTGAATAGCACGTGCATGGTGCTGTTCTTACTAGGCTATCTCTTTTTTTAAAACCTAACAAGTGAGATAAGTGTCCTATGGCTGTAACTACTCAGGAGGCTGAGATCTGAGGACCTCAGTTGGAAGCCAGCCCAGACAGAAAAGTCCTTGTGAGACTCTTATGTCCAATTAACCACTCAAAACCCAGAAGTGGTGCTATGGCACAAATGGTAGAGCACAAGGCTTGAGTACAAGAGGCCCAGGGACAGCACACAAGTCCTGAGTTCAAGCCCCACAACTGTCAAAAAATACAGAAAGGAAAAAAGTACTACCGGAAGCCAAGATGACTATCCAGACAGCTTGGTATTGGCATAAGAACAGACATCAGGACCAATGGAATAGAATTGAAATCCCAGAAATGAACCTACAGACCTATAGCCATCTAATCTTCGATAAGGAAGCTAAAACAATAGAATGGAAGAACGACAGCCTCTTCAGTAAATGGTGCTGGTAAAATTGGTTAACTACTTGTAGAAAACTAAAGCTAGATCCTTATATATCACCTTGCACCAGAATCAACTCCAAATGGGTCAAAGACCTCGAAGTCAAAGCAGACACTTTGAAAACATTACAGGATGGAATAGGAGAAACCCTAGGTCTCCTTGGCTCAGGCCGAAATTTTCTGAATAGAGACCCGGAAACACAACAAATCAAAGAAAGGTGGGACAAATGGGATTGCATGAAATTGCAGAGCTTCTGCATGGCAAAGGACATAGCTAGCAAGATCAATAGAAAGCCCACGGATTGGGAGAAGATCTTCACTAGCCATTGAACAGACAAGGGTCTCATATCTAAAATATACTTGGAACTCAAAAAATTAAATCCCCCAACAACAAATCTGCAAAGAAAAAACTGCCCAATAAACAAGTGGGCTAAAGACTTAAAGAGAAACTTCTCTGAAGAAGAAAGAAGGATGGCCAACAGACACATGAAGAAATGCTCAGCCTCCCTAGCCATAAAAGAATTGCAAACCAAAACAACATTGAGATACCACCTCACTCCAGTTAGAATGGCAAAAATCAAGAACTCTAACAACAACAGATGCTGGAGGGGATGTGGACAGAAAGGAACCTTACTTCATTGTTGGTGGGAATGTAAACTTGTTCAACCACTTTGGAAAGCAGTATGGAGGTTCCTCAAAAGACTTCAGATAGAACTCCCCTATGACCCAGCAATCCCATTTTTGGGCATTTACCCAAATGTTTACAAACAAGACCACACTAAAGCTACCAGCACAACTATGTTTATTGCAGCATTATTTACCATAGCTAAGATATGGAACCAACCCAGATGCCCCTCAGTAGATGAATGGATCAAGAAAATGTGGTATATATACACAATGGAATTCTATGCCTCCATCAGAAAGATGACATTGCCCCATTTGTTAGGAAATGGAAAAACGTGGAAAACATTATATTAAGTGAAGTAAGCCAGGCCCAAAGAAACATAGGTCCCATGGTTTCCCTTATTTGCAATATCTAGTATATATATATGAGTCAAGCGGAATAGGTCAGATAATGTGATGTTATGAAAATGAATCCTTAGATATGTATTTTAATGTTTTTTTCCTTTCATGCATTTGTTTCTAACGCATTTATAAGATTATCTCTTTGTAGCTTTGTATGTCCCTCCCCCACAGTATAACCCTGCTTTCACTATATTTGATGTCAGTATAACTTGTGTAGGAGATGGGAAAAAACAAGTCGTTTAAGGATACAGGTAGACCTGTTGCAACAATGAGAAGTACAAGTTGTCATGTGGAAAATGAGCTTTACAATGTTGGTGGGGGGGCAAGCCGGGAGGATTGGGTGGGCGGTTGCGGGGGGAGGCTGGGAAGGGATGTGTAATGTAAACAAAGAGGAGGCTGCAATGCTTGATAAGAAATGTACGCATTAACCTGCCCATGTAATTGTAACCCCTCTGTACAGTGTGCTCACAAAAAATAAAAATAAAATAAAAGAAAAAAAGAAAGAAAAAAAAAAGAAAGTTGAGAGCCAAGGTTCAAAGCCATCCTAGGCATGAAAATCAATGAGACGTTTTTCACCAATTAACCAGCAACAGGTAGGAAGCAGTAGAGCTCTACCCTTGAGTAAAACTCAAGTTTTAGCCCAGGAGCAGCATAAATGAAAAGAATTCTCATTTACTTTCCTGCCCAGGCTGGATTCAAACCACAAATGCTCAGATTTCAGCTATTTGAGGAGGTAGGATTATAGGTGTGAACCATATTTTTAAAATCTTGAATTGGCTCTAATATTTTTGTCCTTCTTTTCACTTAATTTATTATTCTTTTTCTCTTTTTCACAAGTTTGGGTCATCCAGCTTATTATTAGGGCTGGCCACTCTTTCTGGGTTTTTGTTTTGAAGTTTTTTTGTGGATTTTTGTCCCAACCTGCAGGATGTCAACGAGGGCGATGAACCTAAACGAGAAGGAATGAAGGGACAAGAGACATGAAGAATGACAGCAAGACAGGGATTCTGATCAAGCTGCAAATTTTTATTTTTCACACAGGGGTATTTATATGCTTGGAATAAGGAAGCTTTTAAATTGGCCATTAAGGAAGCTTTTTCATTGGCCATAGCAGCTGCAGGATGTTTGCGTAGGGCAGGGTGAAAGGGTGGTCATTAGCAGCTGCAGGATATTTGCATAAGGCAGGATGAAAGGGTCGGATTTCTGAGAGTGGTTCTGTAAACTCAGCCACAAGATGTTCCAGTGAGATAGTCAAGCCTATCTTCATGTTGAGAGACTCCTTTTGGCTCCCAACAGATTCTTTTTTTTTGAGCTTTTTATAGTACTTGAACTCCAGGCCTGGTCATTATTCCTAATTTTTTCTCAAGACTAGTAGGCTTCCCACCTCAAGACAGTTCAAATTGTGGCTCTTTATGTATTTTTCTTTCTTTCTGCATTTATTTTAGGTGATGCTCTTATGGCTTGTACTCAGGACTTGGGCATTTTTGCCGAGTTTTTGTTGTTGCTGTATTTTTTTTTCTTCATTGCTGGTCCAAGGGCTTGAACATAGGGCCTGAACTTTTGCTAGTCATAAAATCAGGGCAGAGCCACTGTGTCTGAGGTTTTTCCCTTTTCTTTCTCAAGACTAGCAGTCTCTATGGCTTGAGCCACAGATAAAGTTCTGGCTTTATTTATTTATTTATTTTCATTTTTGTTGCTAGGGCTTCAACTCATGACATGGCCACTCTTCTGAGGCTTGAAGTCAGGGCAGGGCCACTGTGAATGAAGCATTTTTTGTATTGTTTGTTCTCAAGGCTAGCATACTTTAACAGCTTGAGCAACAGCTGCATGAATGGCTTTGTTTATATAATGTTCTCTACCACCCCCACCAGGCAAAAGTTGTAAAGTTCATTTTTTGAAATAATTTCTTGTACATCTCATTGTTGCAATAGGTCTAGCTGTATCCCTATTTAAACAATTTGTTTTTTCCCTTCACCTTCACAAATTACGCCAACATCAAATACAGTGAAAATGGGGGAGTTATTTATTTATTTGGTTCTGGTCCTAGGGCTGGAACACAGGAAGTGGTGACTGTTCCTAAACCTGAAATCAGGGCAAGGTCACTGTGCTGGAGTCTCTCCCATGTCCTGAGCAAGGCTGGCAGGCTCTAAAACTTAAGCCACATTTTAACATCTGGCTTTGTAAAACAAATTTGGTGATTCATAAGGGATAAGTTTCTTATGGAGGAGCTGGGAAATGGCTCAGTGGTAAAGTGCTTGCCTTGAGCTGAAGAGCTAAGGGACACCATCCAGAGCTGGAGTTCAGGCCCCACAACCCATAAAACAGAAAAATGAAAAGAAAAAAAAAGCTGAGTGCCAGTGGCTTACGCCTGTAATCCTAGCTACTCAGGAGGGTGAGATCTGAGGATTGCAGTTCAAAGCCAGACTGGGAAGGAAAGTCCATGAGACAATTATCTCCACTAAATCACCAGAAAACCAGAAGTGGCCCTGTGGCTCAAGTGGTAGAGCACTAGCCTTGAGCTGAAGAGCTTAGGGACAGTGTGCAGGCCGAGTTCAAGCCCCATGACCAACCCCAAAAAAAGAAAGATTCTCATGGGAAGACAGGGACATTAGCCAGGCTCTAAAATCAGAGGATGGTGGTTCAAAGCCAGCCAGGGCAGGAAAGTTGTTGAGACTCTCATCTCCAATTAATCACCAAGAGCTTGGAAGTAGAATAGTTCTAGTCTTGTGCAAAACAGCACAAGTTCAGGCCCCAGGACTAGCACACATAAAACCAAGTGTCATGGAGCTTCCTGCCCATGTTGACTATGAACCACAATCCTAAAATTTCAGCTTCCACAGTAGCTAGGATTATAGGCATGAGCCACTACTTAAAAATATTTCATTGACTTCTCTCTTCTTCTTCTTCTTTGTGTGTGTGTGTGTGTGTGTATGTGTGTGTGTGTGTGTGTGTGTGTGTGTGTGTGTGTGTGTGTCCGTCCTGGTGCTGGTTCTAGACCCTTGAACTCTGGAGCCTAGCCACAGTCTCTGAATTTGTTTTTCTTTTATTTTTAATGCTGTTTCTAGGCTTTGTATTCAGGGCCTAGTCCTTGTCCCTGAGTCATTCTTTTGTTGCTGGTGGTGGTGGTCCTAGGGCTTGAACATAGGGCCTGGTCACTTCCTGGGTTTGAAACCAGGGCAGGGCCACTGTGTATGAGGGATTTTGTTGTTCATTTTCCCTCAAAGCAAGCAGTCTCTGTGGCTTGAGCCACACAGATCAACTTCTGGCTTCTTTTACTTTTTTGGCAGTTCATGGAAGATAAAAATCTCATAGAAGATAAGAGTACTGTATCAGCACCTGAAATCTGAGGATTGGGGTTGAAAGCCCAGGCAGGTAAGTCCATAAAACTTATCTCCATTTCATCCCCCAAAGAAAGGAAGTGGCAGAATGCTACCTTTAAGAAAAAAAAATTCTATTTCAACCCCTGGGTTCAACACCCACACCTGATACATACTCACAAATTCCTAAGGGACTTTTCTGCCTGGGTTGCCTTGGAACCCAGATCTTCAAGTTCTGTCTTTTGTGTAGCTTGAGCTCCAGGTATAAACCAGCAATTCTCTTGGCTTTTGTGCTCATCTTCCACTCTGATTTTTATTTGTGTATTTGTATTTAATTGATTAATTAGTAGTAGTCCTACCTGGGCCTGGTCACTGTTATTTTGCTTTTTCATTCAAGGCTGTTGCTTTACCACTTGATCCACAGCTCTACTTCTGGCATTTTTGCTGGTTAGTTGGAGATCAGAGCCTCATGGAATTTCCTGCCCAGGTGGGCTTTTAACCACCATCCTGAGATTTCATGCTCCTAACTGGCATTACATGTCAGCCACCAAAAAGTGCCTGGCTCACTCAATTTTAATATTTTTTTTTTGGTTGGTCATGGGGCTTGAACTCTGGGCCTGGGCGCTATCCCTCAGCTCTTCAGCTCAAGGCTAGTGCTGTACCACTTGAGCCACAGCGCCACTTCCGGCTTTTTTCTTTTTTGCTATATGGTGCTGAGGAATCAAACCCAGGGCCTCATGCATGCAAGGCAAGAGCTCTACCACTGAGCCACCATCCCAGCCCTCAATTTTAATATTCTTAATAGGCTCTTACAGTCTTTTTATTCACATGATGATGATGATGATGATGATGATGATGATGATGATGTGCTGGTCATAGGTTTGAAATCAGGGCATGGGTGCTGTCCATGATCTTCCAGTTGAGCCTCAGCTCAAGTCCTGGACTTTATTCCTTTTTGCTTCTTTCTTGGTGGTTAATTTGAGAGAATTGTCTCATAAAAAACCTTGGCACTACTCAGGAGGTTGAAATCTGAGGATTGTGGTTTCAAGCCAGTCCTGACAAGAAAATCCAAAACACCCTTTTCTTTTTCTTTTTGTTGTTGTTGTTGTAATGACAAAGGTGAGGTGCAGTGGAGTTGCAGTTTCATTAACAGGTAAAAAGGATGTTTGTTTTGGAGCAATAGCCTCCCAAAGTACACTGCCTCCTGACTAGGGATGGTCCACTGATGGTTAGAATGACTTGTCTTCCTTCTATGACCCTATTACCCTGGTAACCGATTGTTTACAAAGATGTGATCCTGACACCTTAGCAACATGAGAAGGGACAATATCATTCCTAGGTTGGGATGAAAACCAAGTGGATCCCCCCATTTGGTGTGCTGTCTCGCTCTGGGGGGCCAGGATGATAGTGCACCCTTCTGTGAAGAAGGAAAATGACTTGAACAATTCTGTACTCTTTGTTCATTTCTGACAGATGAGGGCTGTAGATATATTCATGGACTTATCTAGGGACAAGCAGGGAATTTTCTAGGATCTCCATTGTGTCTAGGAAGGAAGGGCCTCAGGTTTTGCTGCAGAGAGATGCATCCTACAGTGCGGTTGCAGCAGCCCTGGCTTGCTCCAATGCCAGTGATTTCCCAGATCAGCAATATACCTGGACCCAGGAAATGTCACCTTATGCAGATGAAATAACTCTCAGGACATCTGTCCTGATGACCACGGAAGCCTATGCCAGTGCAAGCGACGGTGACACAATGCTGCTCATGTGGCTAGGAGTATGGAAGTGGCACTGGTGTGGATTAGAGGTGTTGGGTAGCACACGTGGTGGATGCTTTCTGCTCTGCCCACCACATGACTAAAGGCAATGCTGGATTCTGTCTAATTTAACTGGGGTCTGGGGGACTGTGGATTTTCTGGGATGCCAAAGCTCCCAGGGGGACATAGGTTGAGCTGGACTAGGTGAAAGGGAGTGAAGGAAACCTCCAGAAAAAAGGAAGTCTTGATTCTCTTTAAAAGTTCCTTTAACGCTTAAATTTTAATCAAAATGGGAACTAAATGGAAAAAGTGATTCTAGATCTCAGTTTCCTGAATAGCTAGCATTACAGGTGTGACACTAGTACCCAGCTCACTCTTTTGTATCTATTGAGTTTATTAGGTTCTAGACACTGTAGCAAGGAAAAAAAGAAAAGCTTTGTTTTGAAGGTCTATGCCTTTGTGTGTGGGGTTGGGGGAGGGTAGGGAATGTATACACATAAATATGTTTAAATATATGATGGAAAAAATATATTGAGTGATGTGCTAGGGAGGAATGTTAGCAATTTGCAGTGATGTATGAGTTCAGAAAAGCCTCATGTGGTAAATGACTTAGAAGAGATCAAGGCAACTCATCCAGGCCCCAGAATCAGGTAGAGTCCTGAGCTCGAAGTATGAGCACCTACACCGGGTCCCCTCCCATTTCTGGAGTTCCCTCCATACAACTGGCCCCTCCCTCTCTCTGCCCAGACCCACCTGGACTCCCATCTACCTCACTTCCTTTTCCCTCAGATCCTCCTGCTACCAGGATAGTGATGGAGGTCATGTGCTCCCTCTTGGGGGAAATATGGCTTCTCTAATAAACCTTGTAATAATCTTTCTCCTTTGCCTTCCTGCTTCTGCATGGTCCCCTTGCATGGATTTTTGTCTAATCCTCTTACATTGGTCACCCCTGTGGGTATAGGCTCCCCAGTGGGTTTGATCCTCCCTCCACTTCGGAAGGAGGTTCAACCAGCTTCCCTGGGACCTTTCCTGAGATCCTATACGCCAGTCACCAGAGGACCACCAAGGTAACTTTCTCCTGACTGAGCGCTCTACCAGCCCATCCAACACTGCTAATTAAGTCCCACTCCAGGCTAAGTGACCAGTTTATCTGAGGTCTGGGTTTCTGATTCTGATATCTCAGTGTAAGGCCACCTGGGCCTCTGTGACTTACTGAGCCCCCCTTCCCCTCATCAGAGCCAAACCTTGGCCAAGTGCCAGGGGCCTACCTTGGCCCAATGACCCATCCTCCATGGCCCAAGGAATACAAATGGACAAACATGAAGACATTCTCCACTGGCAGGGCCACCACCCCCTTTAGGAGCCAACCTGTACTGTGGAGAACACTCTAATATAGGCCCATGGCATCAGGTCCCTTACCATGGGAAGGACACTAAATTTCTTTACATTAAGGCCACCTGGGCCTTGGAGGGCTGCTGAGCCCCTGCAATCAAATTTTGCCCCAAATTTAAAACTCCACTTCTGTGAGTGCTTGGGCAGATAGCTCTGGCTCTCTCTCTCTCCCTCTCTCCCTCTCTTCCTCTCTCCCTCTCCCTCTTCCTCTTTCCCTCTCCCTCTTTCCCTCTCCCTTGTAACTGAAGGTAAAAGTATGGATGAGTTTAAGTTTAAACTCCTCCTCTGTGTTCTGCCTTTGCAGTTTCCCCTCCCCTGCAGTCTCCCCTGTGAGGCGCTCCCCTCTTTTGTGGCCTCCCCCACAAGGCACCCTCACTTCTGCGGCCTCCCAGTGAGGTACACCCCTTTTTGCAGCCTTTTCTGTGAGGCCCCCTCCCCTGAAGGACTTCATCTGTGAGGTCCTCACTGCTCTGCGGGACCCCTCCTCTGCCTTTGTAGTGGGGGTGGAAGCTGAAGCTCCAGTTTTGCCAGAAACAATGCATAAAGCATAAAGTGACTCCATTTAGGGTATCATCTCTTACTCTTTTCCATGGTTTTCCATGGTCAGGACTGACTTTGTCCTGGCCATTGTCTCAACATCCATTGCTGGGATAGCTTGTCCTGGTTGGCATTTACAGTTTGGACTCAAGGCCTGGGCACTGTCCCTGAGTCCTTCTGTTCCAGGCTAATGCTCTACTACTTAGAGTCACAATGCCACTTTCAGCCTTTGGCTGGATAGTCCTGGTTCTGTGCTGATTAGTAGGGAGATGGAGTTTTAGAAGGATTTTTTTTTTTGTGCCCAGGATGGCTTTGAACTTTCTTACAAAAGCTCTTTTTATTTCCAGTTAAAGCAACAAGGAGATCAATGAGATGGAGCTTACCTATAACTTGTTCACAATTGACTAACAATTACTTGTCAGAGATTTTTAAAAGAAAGCCCAGTAGATGCTTTTAACCTGAGACTGATTGGCACTCTAAGTACGGCCCACTGCCTCTGGGTAGCCTGTTTAAAGTGGCTTATAGACAACATTTAACCTATAACAAATGTACAGGCCTTTTCTTGGGCTACAGCAACATAGCCTGTTTAACACCCTGGTTTATAAAAGCATTTTCTGTCTGGCAGAGGAATGCCTACCTATGTAGGCCTTTAGACAGATCTCAATAGGAACATAATCTCAGCTCTACAAGCTTTTCAACAGATGAATTTAACCAGCTCAAAAGTTACTGCCAATTAGGACTTTGAGCAGATACAGGGGTTTGGAGATTTACATTCTACAATCTTAGCTTTTACTACCCACTATCACAGATCTCTGGAAAGTTTTGCCCAGTTAGACCAACATGGGTGATAGGCATGTTTACAAACTTATCTTTCCATGACCTTCTGGCTTGATCAATTTTTTGGAGGACCAAGCTCAAGTAACTCAGGACCTGATACCACTTTTGTCATCCAAACATTTGTTTGCAATTGCCTCTGGATATTTTAACAATATCAGGGTCCCTGGAGTGCCTTTCTTATGTTGGGATAAATACATCTTTGGCATTTTCCTTGGTCAGTCGCTGGACTTGAACTCAGGGTTTGAGTGCTGTCCCTCAGCTCTCCAGCTCAGGACTAGCACTTGGCCACTTTAAACTCCAAAACAACTCAGCTTTGAGCACTCTGTTGGCAGATTAGAGATGACAATCTCACAGGGACTTTAGTCTGCCTGTGCCTGGACTGGCTTCGAACTGCAGATCAGTGAGTTTTTTTGTTTTTTTTTTTTACAGTCACTTTTACTCCAACTAAAAGCAACAAAGATGGTCATTGGAAGTAGTTTTATAAGCATGGTTTTACTTATTAAATTACATTTGACAAACTTGTCCTATCTTTTACTGTGGGCCTTCCGGCAACTGTTACAAAAAATTTTAGGGGCAAACTAGAATAATCCTATTTTTTTTTTTTTTTACTTTGAAATAAACCTTTAGGAAAATTTTATCTTTTAAACTTGTCTGGGAGGCCAGCCACTCTCCACAACTTCTCAAATTTTTACAAGGGGGATGTCATTTTAAATCCATTTTGTAAAGTTATTTTAATTTGCATTTAAATGCATCATTGAAACACTGGGCTGTATATTCTTTGCCTGTAGGCTGTCCTGTGGGCAGTGAATAGAAAGAGTGGCCATTTTTTTTTCTGCAGTCTGAGTTACCTTTAGGAATTTACCTCCAATTGTAAAATAGTATAGAAATCAATTTCTATCCTTTGCTCATACACCCCGTATGGTCTAACTTCTGGTGATGAACATTTACAGAACCAAATATCTAATGTGGCTTGTGTTTTACCCTTAATTAACAGGCTTTTGGTCATGTGAGATGCAAGGCCAGAGTCTGAGAGAGACTGTGGCATCTCCCAGCATGTATAGACTGTTGCACCTCCTGTTGGTAACCTGCAATATTTCTACATATACTGGTTAGAGACCTGGTTTACACTGGCTTTTGCAGGCTGGTGCCACTGGTTTAGGCAGCTGTGCCTGAGCATAGTTACTCTGGTCCCTTGATCTTAATTGAAGTTGATCAGCACACAGGGGAGAAAACAGAGAATGAAACCCTTAGCTTTAGTTTACTAGCCATGGTCAGTGTACAATAGTTAACTCTTAGCATAGATGGACATAGGAATGACATAATTCACAGCCAACTTAGTTACCAATTTCATTTACTTTGTAAAGGACATTGTCTTTTTTAAGTCCTTTTCCAAGGTCTTTTAAAACTGCCTGTTTTTTCTTTGGCTTAGTCAGGTCACAAAGTTTTAAAGCAATTTAGATTAATTCACAGCTTCCATTGACAAAGATTTTTAGTAGGCAGAGTAACCTTGAAACCATAATCACTTACATATAGTCGAATAAGACACAGACAGACATGTTTGTGCACAGATTATAGAGCGTGCTTAGATTTTAAAATAGACTTTTAAAGTTTTGAAATTTTAGTGGAACTACTTTTCTAATTATGATGGAACCATGTGGTCAGTTTAAAATACAAAACTTTGCCAACAAGAAACCTAGTGAACAGGAGGCAATAGGAACATACACTTGGCCTAGCATAATGGCACCACAGGACAGGGGAGGGGGAAAGGGTAGTACCAAGCTGAAGTACCAAGAGGCCAATTTGGCACATCCACCACTTGCTCAATGCTAGAGAGAAGATTAATACACTTTTGGTAATATCCAAACTTGTTGGCCTTTATTTCGGGGAGTTTAGACTTAAACTCACCCATTTTCTATCTAATGAGTAGAAACAAGCAATTACTGGTTACATTCTTCCAGGGCTTAACCAAAGCGTTTAGCATATGAAATACTTGTGAAAGAGGTTACAAGCAGGTAATTTTGGCAAGAGGCAGAGTTTAAGGGGAGGGGGAGAGAGAGAGAGAGAGCTACTTGCTCAAGCACTCTCAGAAGTGGAGTTTTAAATGTGGGGCCAAATTTAACTGATGGGGACTCAACAGCCCTCCAAGTCCAGGTGGCCTTAATGTAAAGAAATTTAGTGTCCTTCCCATGGTAAGTGATCTGAAGCCATGTGCCTAGAGTAGAGTGTCCTCTGCAGTGCAGGTTGGCTCCTAAATAGGTGGTGGCCCCACCAGTGGAGACTGTCCTTATGTTGGTCCAAGGTGGGTCCTTGGGCCATGGTAGGCCCCTAGTGGCTAATTCCAGCACTTGGCCAAGTTTTTGGTCAGATGGTGAGGGTGGGGCTCAGTTAGCCCAGAAAGGCTCAGGTGGCCTTACCACTGATATTGGAATCAGAAACCCCGACCTCGGACAAACTTGTCACTTACCCTGGAGTGGGAATTAATTAGTGGGGCTGGATGGGCTGGTAGAGCACTCAGTCAGGAGAAAGTTACCTTGATGGTCCTCTGGTGACTGGAGTGAAGGATCTCAGAATAGGTCCCAGGGCAGCTGTTTGAACTCCCTTCTGAAGTGCAGGGGGAGCAAATGCACTGGGGAACCTATCCCAGTATGGAGCCACCAGTGAAAGAGGATCAGACACATCCATCCTATGGGACCATGCAGAGGCAGGCAGGCAAAGGAGAAAGATTATTACAAGGTTTATTAGAGGAGCCATATTTCCCCCAAGAGGGAGCACATGACCTCCATCATCATCCTGGTAGCAAAAGTATCTGAGAGAAAAGGAAGTGAGGTAGATGGGAGTTCAGGTGGGTCTGGGTGGAGAGAGGGAGAGGCCAGTTGTATGGAGGGAACTCCAGAAATGAGAGGGGGCCCAGATGAGGGTGGAGCTGAGGACCAAAGGTGAGCGATCTACAAACTGCAGTTCAAAGCCAGTCCAGGCAGAGAAAGATTATCATCTCTAACTAGCCAGCAGAGTGCCAAAAAAGCGGGCAGAGTTGCTTTGGAGTCCGAAGTGGCAAAGTGCAATCCTTGCACTGGAGAGCTGAAAAACAGCACTCAGGCACTAAGTTCAAGTCCAGTGACCAAGGGAAATGTCAAGGTTGCGTTTACCCTAACATAGAAAGAGGCACTCCTGGGACTTTGGCAATAATGTTTGGCTCTTCTAAAATTGATCAGAGCTTGAGGTCATGGCAAGCTACTTTATAAGCATGCATAACTGGGCAAGAACTTGTCAACCATTTGTAATAGTTGGCTGTAAAAGGCTGAGGTTGTGAAATGTGGGGAATAGCTTAAATCCAAACTGCTCTGTATGTGCTTAAAACCCTAATTGGCAGAAAATTCTGGGCTGACACTAACCAAATAAATTTGTTTAAGAATAAAATATGAAATTGTTAGGACCAGATCAAAAGTAAACAGATAGGGTATTAATTAGAACAATGAAGGAGAAAATTCAAATTTAACTGAGACAAATAAGTCCCAGGTAAGCAGAGAAACATTGGTATAAACACCAAAATAAAACAAAATTGTGGTCTGATAATTACTAAAAAGATCATTTATATCAGGATTTAGACCAAATGTTAAATTTTCAAAGATAAGGGCTTAAGTAGAGAGTTACGCACCAGGAGCTACACTAAACATCTGTATTCCAAAGGATGGCCTGCCTGTTCCACCTAGGCTATTTGAGGAGCTAAACAATGCTTTCGCCCATTTGGGGAGGTAATGTTTTCCTAGGATTTCAAGGTAAGACTTGTCCCACCTCCAGGCCTTGAAGCTGGGTGCAATGCCCCCATCTCCAGCCTAGATACCAGGATGTCTACAGGCAGTTGTGTGGACTCAACCACCCTATTTGCCTTGATGCAATTTGTAATCACTAACTGTTAGTTCTGCTTTTATAAATTGTTTGTCAATTACAAAACTGCCACTGAACACCTACAAGTGGAACTTCTTATGGATCTTACCTTTAAACATCCTAGACTATTTAAATCTTTTACAAACCAAAGTACTAAACAGGCTATGCTGCTAAAGCCCCCCCCCAAAAGGGTCCATACAGTTATGAAAAGTTAAAAAATTATGCCTAAACTCTAGTTTGGAATAAAATGTAATTAGTAAAAAGTTGTCACCTTGACAAACTACCCCACACCATATTCTAAAAGCCAGTGTACAATCAGAAAAATATTAGGGGAGTTTACTAAAGTTAGTCCCTAGGTAAAACTTCTTTAATCAACCTGTGTAGACTAATGCCAACTGTTTACACACCCATAAAACATTTAAGCTTCAATTATTAAAAAAACAAAAAAGGGGAATCCCCAAGGGAAACTTTTGCCTTAACCTTATTTACTCTAAATGTTTAAAATTTCACTCAAAGTGATCCTTTCACTAAAGCTGAAAAGCATTTTATCCCTCTAGCACCACCTCACTATCTATTCCCATATGGTTTAAACAATTTAATCAATGAAGACTAAGACTAATGCCCCATAAGGGAAAACAGTGTTTCTATCATTCCAGATGGATCCACTGGCAACATCTGGGTCCCTTTTTGACTCATTCGACCTCCAGAGAAGCAAAAACAACACAACACAATCCTGAGGAAGATCTAGTACGCAGCTTTGCAGACCTAAGCTTGAAGTCCCGAGGAAGCCATCATCCTTATCTTAAGAAAACCAGCTTGACCCCACCAACATGGGGTCAGAATAAGTGTTGACACAAGACCGAAGCCACCCTGGTCAGTACAAAAACCCCTAGAATACCTGAATATCTGTTTTGGCCATGATTGCACTGCTTGTGAATACTTCTGCAGTGAGTAGTGAACATGCATATTGGGCCTATGTCCCTCACCGACCATTGTTAAAATTAGTGGATTAGCTAGACCAAGGTCCGGTGGTGTATACAAATGACAGCACGTATTTTCCTCCACCATGGGATCATGCAGACCCTACTCATCCAGGTGAGGAAGGAATACCTCATATTATTTCCTTAGGATTTGAGTCTTTACCACTGTGTTTAGGGACATCACCTTGCTTACCAACCAGAAGACAGGTATGGGCATACATCTTGCCTGATGATAAAATCAACAATCATATGGGGCTATTCAGCACAATTTCCTTAAATTTTATTGGTAAGGATCATTCTTATACAAATAAGACTGGGCGACCACCTAACCTAGTATGCCAGGACATTAATTATTGAATTTTGTTTATGTTTCTATTCAGTGGTCTCAGTGTCAAAACCCTAGAGGAAAGATTATACAGCATAATGATAACATCTCATTTATAGATTGAGGTCCTCATGGATGTTTCATTGCCAATTATTCTGAAAAGCATGTTGGTGATTGGTATACTAATAATTCTTCTGATGGTGACGTCTATACAATGGAGTTATAAATCATGTAGAACCCATTGGCTTGCTCACCTGACATGATGGAGGCCTTGTGCCTCGTAGGCCACATATGAATTTCAGGGGACACTTAGGGCCTGAGCAGTGGCATTTATAAAACTTGCCACCCAATTTTATACAACCCAGAATTGGATTGGTCACTTTACTAGGGCCCATGAGGCAAATTATACATTTTACAGGAACCATTCTTCTACTGTACAGGGTTGTATTAAACTTTCCTATGTACTAGCCCACAGGGACAGTGTCAATCAATGAGAACCCACGCAGCCTGGACTCTTTACATGCTTAAATCATACTATTTCTTTTAATATGCCTTCTCAGTCTCTCCTGATATTAAGATTTCGCTTAGGGGTCTGGGTGCCTGTTAACCTCACCCGACCTTGGCAGGAGAGCCCCACTGTTGGTTTGTTGACAGGAGTCTTCCAGCAACTGCTGAAGAGAACTAGGAGATTCCTGAGTCTGAGTGTAGCTGTGATCCTTGAAATGACTGCTATCATCATGACTGCTGCAACTGCCGGAGTGGCCCTGCATTCCTCCATCCAAACCAAGGACTTTGTAGAGAAGTGGCTGGACTGTCACCAGCTATGGACTCATCAGCACAATATTAAACAGGACATTGATTCCCGTCTGAACACCCTGCAACACACGGTGCAGTGGATGGGAGACCAGATAATTGATCTGCAGAAACAGCTAACCTTCAAGTGTGATTAGAGCTCAATAAACTGTGCATCACTCCTACTTGATTCAACACTTCTAACATTACTTGGCAGGGACTTCACTACCACCTGCCGGTCTTGCAAGGAAATTTGACTTGGGACATCCACTAGTTACAGCAGGAAGTCATTGAGACTTTCTTGGCACAACTCCCTGGGGTGGGATATGAAGGTCTGGCTGAGGAATTGCATCTGTGCTAAACCAATTGGACCCTCATACCTGGTGGCACAGTTTTACCCATAGTGTTTCTACAGGATTGATTGCATTATGTCTTGTCAAGATATTGCTGTCTACATTCCAAAATAGTTTCTGCAAATCCCTTCTGCAAAGGATCTCTTGCTTACGGTTGTACTTAAACAAACAAAAAAGGGGGGAGATGTCAGAGGCATCAACCGGCATAACCCCATCTGTTGCTGTTTCCACAGCGGGATCTGGGAACACGATGTGTGGTATAGGCAAGAAGGGACTACACCATGTGGGTATAGACAAAATTTATTGGAACATCACATGCTTATATACAGCACACAAGCAGGAGAAGTAAATCTTCAGTCAGGGGCAGAGAGTTAAACAGTTTTATGGGAGCACAGACAATGAGAGTTTAAACAGAAAAAGCTAATCCTTGTCAACAAATGTGGAGCAGTTCCACTAATCAAGGTTGTAAAAGTAGGTAAAGCACAGGTGATTACACATGGGGGGGGGTCTCCACGCATTGTTCTACGTGGTTAAGTAGATGAAGCAGGAATGGTACTTTGAGCAAACCATTACCTGAGTCTTGCACCGGGGCAGAACCTTTGCCCAGCATGGAGGAAAGGGTGTCCCTTCCTCCCTGAGAAGAATTGGAAGTGGTCCTGTGGCTCAGGTGGTAGGGCACTTGCTTTCAGCTGAAGAGCTGAGGGACAGCGTCCAGGCCCAGAGTTCAAGCCCCACAACCAACACAAATAAATAAATTGGAAGGAAGGGATGCATGCCTGTATGCACCCTCAGGGCACAAAGGTGCTCAGATGGGGTTTTGCAGGCCTATGCCTCCAACACCCATATGAACCCCTCTCCTTCTGCTCCCACTCCAACTCCCAGATCTTAGGCAGATTGGGTGGAAGGGGGCTGTGTCAGTCCTGGAGTTTTTCTCCGCCTCTGGCTGTGCCTGAGCAGCTGCAGGAGCCCTGGCCCATGCTGCACGAGGCAGCAACAACTGCTGCAGTCGCTGCTGCAAGTTTGGCCATTTGGCTCCACTCCTGCCTGGTTGCCCTGACACTGGAGGAGTCTCGCTGGCTCCTTTGCTGTTTCACACTGCACCTCCAGCCTAGGGATGAGCCCAGGAAGCTCGGCGCTGGAGCCTTTGAGGCCTGAGGTCAGCCGCTGGAGGGATTTGGAGGGGCTGCCCAGTCTGCAGGGTCTGGCCTGAGGAGCCTGTGCCCCAGCCATGGCTGCTTGCTGCTTCTCACTGCCGCTCAGAAGAAGCGGCGGCGGCGCTGGCCTGTAGCTGGCTTGCTTGCTCCCTCCGAGGCTCTTATAGTTGTGTTACTGGCAGAACAATATCCCAACTGCTCTAGTACTATTTTATTGTATTTTAAAAATAAAAGACTTCATGGGCCCCATAAGTGCTTTATAAAATATGACTGGCAGCCGCTATTTAAATAAATGTGAGAATTCAGGAGTTTTTCTTTTATCTTCCTAAGTGATTTTTTTTTGTCTGTCTTGGGACTTGAACTCTGGGCCTGGGTACTGCTGTCCCTTAGCTCTTCAGCTAAAGGCTAGCACTCTACCACTTGAGCCACAGGACCACTTAGGTTTTCTGGTGGTTTATTGGAGATAAGAGTCTCATGGTCTTTTCTGCACTGGTTGGCTTTGAATCTCGATCCTCAGATCTCAGGTTCCTGAGTGGCTAGGATTACAGGCAGGAGCCACTTGTGCCCAGCTCTAAGTGATCATTTTAAAGGCTAAGCATAATAGATCACTCCTGTAGTACCATCTACTTGGGAGGCATAGATTGAGAGGACTGCAATCCAAGACCAACCCAGGCAAAAATTGAGATCTGATCACAATCATCAAGGTGGGCTGATTCCAATAATCTCAGCTAGATGGGAGGCTGGTCCTGGGATGGGAAGAAAACAGGATGCCCTAACTTAAAAACTAAAGTACAAAAAGGCCGTGGTGTGGATTAAGAGTTAAACACCTGCCTAAGCATGAAATCCTTTGTATAAACCCTAGTACTGAGAAAAGGAGGGAGGGAGGAAAGCAGGAAGGGATATAGGGGAGGGAGAGAGATGTTATTTCATTAATTTTACATTTTTCCTAACACCATTCATTTTGAGTTTCTTTTTTTTTATTCGAAAGTTTTTTATTTGCTTTCAAGCGATTGTTTATGACACATTCATAAGCATTTTGAGTTTCTTTTGCTCAAGACTAGCACTCTGCCACTCAAGCCTCAGTACCACTTCCAGCCTTTTCTCTTTATGTGGTACTGAGGAACCAAACCCAGGACTTCAGGTATGTGCTAGGCCAGCACTCTATTACTAAGCCACATTCCCAGTCCTTCTTTTATTTTGTAAGATGAGGTTTGGTTTTGTGTTCTTCTCTTGGCATGGAACTTAGGCTAGTCTCAACCTAACTTCTGACTCAGCCTCCTAAATTCAGAGATTGCAAACATAGACCACCATACTCAGCTCAGGATTCCTTTGAGAGAATCATCTTTTCAGAGACAGAGTTATTCTGTCTTCCTTGGATTGGATGGCCTTTTGCTTTTGGCATTGTGTTAATCCCATTTCTTGTCCTGATATATTTCTCCTTCTAGATCAATAGAAAATTTTCAGCTTCCCAACTTGAAGCCTATTTGTGTCATCGAATAATATCACAAAACTTGTGAATATCATTACCTGGCATCATGGGCATGCCAGCCAGCTAAAACTCAGCTATCAGATGGGCTTGGGCTTCAACAATGCAGGCATTTCTCTGCATAATCTGAAAACTGTCATAGATAATGTTGGTTTATTCCATCCTGTTTTCAGCTGCTTGCCATTCTGAGCTTTGTATGTTTTTGCTTTCTTTTATTTATTTATTTATTTTTTGAGTCATAGGCCTTGATCTCTGGGCTTGGCTTGGGTGATGTCCCTGAGCTTTTCAACTCAAGGCTAGCACTCTATGACTTGAGCCACAGAGCCACTTCTGGTTTTCTGGTGGTTTATAGGAGATAGGCATCTCACGGACTTTCCTCCCTGGGCTGGCTTTGAACCACGATCCTCAGATCTCAGACTTCTAAGTAGCTAGGATTACAGGTGTGAGCCACCTGTACCCGGCCCTGACTGAATCTTGAAAAGAGAAGACAGGAATAGGTCAAGAGACACACAGTATCAAAATGGGGATGGGAGGGATCGAGAGTCCTGACTGAGCAGTGGATCCATATAAAGTCTGATCAGACTTACTCCAAACATGAAGGAACATCTTCAGTCTGGATGTGGGATGCCTATAAACATTGTCAGGGACATGAAAGGAGCAGGGTTGGGATGAAGGTTTTAGGGAGCACTGTGGGATGAAGTGTCATTAAAAACTCAGCTCTGGGGCTGGGAAGTTGGCTCAGTGGTAGAGCGCTTGCCTTGCATGCCTGAGGCCCTGGGTTCGATTCTTCAGCACCACATAAGCAAAATGGAAAGCCGGAAGTGGCGCTGTGGCTCAAGTGGTAGAGCACTAGCCTTGAGCTGAAGAGCTGAGGGACAGGGCACAGGCCCAGAGTTCAGGCCCGACAACCGGACCCTCCCCCCCAAAATAAAACTCTCAGTTCTGACAGCACAGATCAAGTGTATGTCGTGGGAGTCCCCTGTTGTGCTGTGGCAATGCTCTTCCTGTGTATGTCTGCCTAGAGGGGGAGGTGTTTGCTCCTCATTTGTTATTAATTCTAGAGGACAGAGGAGCCCCATGAGTCCAGTAAACAGATGCTTTCTGGCAGCTTCTCACAGTGTTTCCTCCAGGCAGCACCAGCCTCTTTACTTGCTCTGATGAGGCAGCTGCATATGGGTCTGCAGGAATTTCTTGTCAAGAAATTAGAGAGTCATTCATTCATTACTCTAGAACAAAGAGTGGCAATGCCTAACTATAGGTTGCTTTGTTATTCCAATGTGTGTGCTACTGGCACTGGCTTGTCTCTTCAGTCTGCACAGGCTCAAGACAATACTATAGTCAGCTCGGACACACCAGCTTACACCCAGTCACTACTCAGAATGTGATGCCAAAGCTACTCCTGGTAATAGATGACAAGGCTGTTTAAATCAGAATAAGATCACAGCAGAATGCACTACGATATCTTTTTGCTCCTCTGATTTAACAGCTTCTAAGCTAGTGTTTCCTGGCTTCCTATCCTTGTGGCCTAGTATGAGAGCCATCTAGGTTGTTGCAATGCATCAGCCAGGAGAAGGGTGTCTATAGTCAGAGTATGACACAAAACATAGCATCTGTGGTGAGGTTAGACTTGGTGTTGGATTATAATTAAGCTCTTGCTGCAAAGCTGGGAACCATGGAAATGGACTGCCATTGTGAAATGGACATGGGATAATTTAGGAGACAACAAGGATCTGAGTAGCTCTCACCTGTAATCCTAGCTACTCAGGATGCTGTGATCTGAGTACTGAGGTTCAGAGACAACCTAGGCACAAATATCAGATAGTTTCTTTCTTCCAATTAACTAGCAAAAACTGGAACTAGAGCTGTGGCTGAAGTACTAGCCATAAGAAAAAGAGCTAAGGGTCAGCACTGAGCACATGCTAGCATGAAAAAAATGAGAAAGACATAAGAAGGGAAATTACAAGGGAAATTACAAGAAACTTACTGTGAACAATTAGACCTCTAATTATCTTTCTTTTTATTAGCAAGTATTGGTTGTACAAGAAGGAGGTTGTGAAGTTCCCATACATGGATACAATTTATCACAGTCATACCCCCTCCATCACCTACCCAGTCTTATTTCCAGTTAACACTAAAAAGCCAGAAGCAGTGAGGTAGCTCAAGT
This sequence comes from Dipodomys merriami, assembly GCF_024711535.1. Taxonomy (NCBI): domain Eukaryota; kingdom Metazoa; phylum Chordata; class Mammalia; order Rodentia; family Heteromyidae; genus Dipodomys; species Dipodomys merriami. The sequence continues at coordinate 29,037 of NW_027203830.1, forward strand.
GGAAGAGTCCCAGCCTTGAGCAAAAAACTGAAGTGACATTACCAGGTCCTGAGTTGAAGCCCTAGTACAAGGACCACCACACCCAACAAAAATAAAACATTCCATGGGAATGAATGTAGATCTTGTAACATACAACTACAGAAAATAGTAATGTCTGGCATTGAGCTCCCTTAAATTATAAATAACATGAGGAAACAAAGGTCCAAAGTCTTTTTGAATAGCATTTTATTTTCTGAGGATAACAGAATAACAAGACATTGTTATTGTCTGTTCTGTCACATGGTGTTAGATATAAGTATGGGATACTCTGCAGGAAGAACCTCTGTGCAACTTCTGAGGAAACAGAAGTTGGCTGTTCTTTTAAGGGTGAAGGAAATACTTTGTATCTTTTGATGGCTGTGAATCTATGGGAAATCATCAACCAATTAAAAAACTAGATATAGTTATAGAATTATATCATCTTATAATAAGAAAGGTCATTAAAGGCACTTTAAAACTAAACAAAGAGGGGCTGGGAAGGTGTCTGAATGGTAGAGTGCTTGCCTCACATGCATGAGGCCCTGGGTTCAATTCCTCAGAACCACATAAGCAGAAAAACAGAAAGTGGTACTGTGGCTCAAGTGGTAGAGCACTAGCCTTGAGCTGAAAAGCTGAGGGACAGCTCCCAGGCCCTTTGTTCAGACCCCATGGCCAACAAAATACATACATACATACATACTTACATAAACTAAGAATAAGAACTTTAAGAGAGTAAACTAATAGAAATGGAATATAACTTAAATAGCAATCTACAAATTTATACTGTTAAATTCATTGAGTATTTAAACAAATGGGGAAATTCAATTCTTTCCCATAATAGATTGTTAACTGAAGAATATAATTTGAGTGAGGGAATTTTGTGTAGATGCCTATTACATATCATCTAATAGAAATGCCATGTAAGCCAGAACACATAAGCCTCCCACAGGACATAGTGCTGTCTGAAAATGAACTCATGGAAAAATGGTACAAAACCTCGTTCAGAAGTCATACTAAACTTTTTCTGTGTATATGCTGATCCTGGGGTTAGAACTGAGGGCTTGGGTGCTGTCTTTGAGCTAATTTTGCTCAGGACTAGTGCTGTGCCACTTGAGTCACAGCACCACTTCCAGGAGTGTTTTAGTAGTTTTTTGGAGATGAGTCTCATGGACTTTCTTTCATGGGCTGGCTTCAAACATTGGTCCTCAGATCTCCACCTCCTGAGCAGCTAAGGCTATAGGCATGATCCAGCAGTGCTGGGCTCCAAACTGACAATTTTCTCTCAAGAAATATCACTTCACACTGAAATAGTGAATCCAAATAGCTCATAATGGAACAAGGAATAATATTTCCAGAGCAACCTATAGTGGATCTATTCGCATATACTGTGACAGATACCAAATGTTCCCAAATCAAATCTACCCTAACCATTTTTCTCTCATAGACCCTTCTTAAAGCAATTTCAGCAGGTTTTGTTAGTTTGTTTTGTGCTTATTCTAGGTCTTGAACTCGGGGCCTGAGTACCATATCTATGCTCCTTTTGCTTAATCTTAGCATGCTACCACATGAGCTACAACCCATTTCCTTTCTTTTGGTAGTTTTTTGGAGATAAGACTCACTGATTTTTCCTGCTTACAACCTTCTGAATAGATAGGATTAAAGTTGTGAGCCACTTTCCCCCACCTTCATTGTTTACTTTTTTAGGAGCACATAAAGTACTTCCACCACATTTGTCCATTTGCCCTTCCCCTCACAATGCTACCCCCACCAAAAACCTTATAATAGCTTTCTTAATCCCTTGATTAAAGTAAACTAAGCAAAGAGACAATTAAAAATGATATGCTATGTCTTAGGTTGCCTTGATCTTAGCAGAGTATCACTTCAAGTTAAAAACTGATTAACAAAAATTAAAGAAAAATACCGAGGAGACTCAAAATTAAACAAAGTAAATCCTAATCTTCAAGTTTCAGGTCTCCAAGTAAAAGGAAAGCAGAAAATGTTGTTGCGAGTTCCAGGTAACCAGTGAGGCTTGATAGTCAAATGTGATGTGTGATCCTGAAGTCTGAGGGGAGTATGAGCAGTACTAATGTATAAGTGTTTAAAATCCCTCACTTCAATGGTTATGCTAGGGTGAAGTTGAGAATATCCTTGTTCAAGGTTTTGGGTATCATCATATTTATGACTTCATGAAATCCCATAACATCATGATGCCTCTTCCTGAAAATTCATTGAGTAATCCTAGCTACTCAGAAGGCTGAGATCTGAGCATCATGGTTCAGTTATCTCCAATTAATCACCAAAAAGATGGAAGTGGAGCTGCAGCTCAAGTGGAAAATCACTAACCTTGAGGGGGAAAAAAAGCAAACAAGAACAGATTCTAAGCCCTGAGTTCAAGCCCTAGGAGTGGGGGTGGGGGGAGTTTGATTGAGAAGGAAGACAAAAGACAGTCAAAGCCAAGAGTAAAGTAGCTCCTAAGAGTTCAGAGATTACAACCTAGAATGCCTTTAACCAAGGATGCTTGTCTTAGTTGGGTTTTTCTTATTGTGATTTTTTTTTTTGGGTCCAGTCGTGGGGCCTGAACTCTGGGCCTGAGCGCTGTCCCTCAGCTCTTCAGCTCAAGGCTAGTGCTCTACCACTTGAGCCACAGCGCCACTTCCGGGTTTTTTTCTTTTTGCTTATGTGGTGCTGAGGAATCGAACCCAGGGCCTCATGCATGCAAGGCAAGTGCTCTACCACTGAGCCAACTTCCTAGCCCCTTATTGTGATTTTTTTTATAGGCAAACAGCATTGAACTGGAGAAAAAAATAGCTTTCTCAACCTAAACAAAATGTCAAAATGAAGAAAAAGCCTATCTTGCGCAAGCCTATAAGGCAGGAGTTACTTGAGGGGAATGAAGAAAGCCTAAAGAAGAGCTCAGCATCCCAGAGAATGGTGTGTCAGACCAGGAAGGCAAAGAGGAGGACCAGGAGCCAGAATCATCATGTGACCTCAATTCTGTGGATATGTGCAAAGTCATGTGTTCACTCACTAACTCTTAGGATTTTGTCATGGCTAGGACACTAAACTTGCTCCTTACTCAAATTTTCCCTTTCATCTGCTTGATCTCAAAACTTCTTAACTTGGGCGGCATTTTTTGTGCTTTTGAAAATTTTATTATTTCTCAAAAACAGCCTTTGAAGTGTTAAAAGGACATCTGGGTGAATAAAGTGGAAATATTCGAGTTTTGTTAAAAAAAAAAAAAAGAAGACCATGGGAAGAGGTGTAATAAGAATAGTCTCTTCCGTGGGAAAAGTCTTAGCAGTTTTACCTTCAGCTCCATCTGTAAGAAACCATTAACATTCTCTATTAGTAGTTATTATTTGTATAATTAAATTTGCAATTGGCACTTGATGATCCAAATATTAAGTACCATGTCCCCTGAGCAAAGTTTAGGTTGTCTGATATAAAGTTGAAGAGCCTACAAGTTTAAATTTTTCTTTAATATAATAAGTAACAGACTATTTTTCAAAATCTACTTGGTTTGGCAAACTTGAATTGCTAGGCCTGGTAATACTTTTCATTGTAGGAACAACTAGTTTTTCTACATAGCTCTTACCCTATACCCTGATGCCCTACTCTGCTTTGTTAGCCTTGTCCAATACTTTGGGATGTAGTCCTTTGGTTTATTTTTATCATTCTAAAGCTAGTCTCTATCATCATAGATATGTCAGAATTGGCATGTTGGTCTAAATATCTGGGAATAAATCTATTTCTTCCACTGTTCTCCCCACAGACATCTTTAGGTAGAAAAATGTTGTTTCCTGCTCTTTGCCTTAGCACCATCTTCCTAGAAAAAACAGCACCATGAGAGCCAAGTAGAGGAAGTGAATGCGCAGGCTGAAGGGCAAAAGAAGAAAGATGAGGCAGAGGTCTAAGTAAACCAGTCTGTGCACCCATCGAGGCCAGAGGAGCAGGAGGAATAAGGAATGCCATAGGCTGGGACACTGAGATGCTGGACTGCATGCCGCTGTGATTTCCCAGTGGATCCAGAACTTTCATTGCCAAGATCATCTCTGAAAGACACACCTTGCTCATAACCAAGCATCCCCTGATGGTCCTGTGCCCCAGACCTGTGACATTCTGGACTAGTTCTGTTCATAGTTGTGGCCAAGTGTGACACATGTACAATAAACCATCTCTTTTGCTGTTGCAAGAAAAAAAAGGAAAGAAAAATGTTGTTTCCTTATTGAAAATTCACCCATTTCAAATATTTTGTGGAAGTTTCTTTTTTGTTTATTGTTTTTTGTTTTTTGGATTTTGTTTTTTGTTTTGTCAGTCATGGGACTTTAATTCTGGGCCTAAGCACCGTCCCTCGTTCTTCAGCTCAAGGCTAGCACTCTACTACTTGAGCCACAGTGCCACTTCTGGTTTTCTGAGTAGTTTATTGAGATAAGAGTCTCAGGGACTTTCCTGCCTGGGCTGGCTTTGAACCATAATCCTCAGATCTCAACCTCTTGAGTAGCTAGGATTGCAGGCTTGAGCCACCGGTATCTGACTGGAAGATTTTTATATGTGGATTTATGGAGGGGTGTATTTGTTTTCTACTCTTCAAACCATTATTTAATGACCATTATTTTGGTATTGAGCAATTTTATTATTTCAATTTGGGGCATTGCTTTATTTTGTTTTGTTTTTGCCCATAATGGTATTTGAAATCAGGGGCTCATACTCACCTTACTTGAACCACTGCTCAAGTCCAGCTCTTTGCTTGTTGAAGATGGAGTTGCAGACTTTTCTGCCTGGCCTGGCTTTGAATCACCATTCTCCAGATCTTAGCCTCCTAATTAAATTTTATGTGTTCAATAGTGTGGAATATAAGCCAGGCATGGGAAGCTAACAACTATAATCCTAGCTACTCAGGAGACTGAGATGTGAAGTCAATCCCAAACATAAAAGTTTGTAAGTCTCTCAACTCTAACAAACTTCTCAGAAAAGGCTAGAAGTGGTGCCATGGCTCAGGTGGTAGAATGCTAGCTTTGAGCAGAAGAAGCTCAAGACAGCACCTAATCCCTGAGTTCAAGCCTCTGCCTGTTGGGGTGGGGGGCAGAAGATTGGGTTTCAAACAGTCAATTGGAAACTCTTCTTCCCAACATTTCATGACCAGTCTTCCCTCTCCTCATTCATAAAGGCCACAGTATTACAGGTTTTCTACCAGAGGCATAGAAACTGGTAATATTAAGTGCTTTTTGTTTTACATTCAATTCACTTTGGAACTTTAAAAAACTTCTATAACTTATAATAAAGATTTATACTACTGAAAATTAACTGATTTTTTGAAAAGCATAGAAAAAAAATCTTTGTCAAGGGTCCCAGTGGATACTAAGGAACATTATTGGGAAATTTTTACTTGGTTGCTTGTCTGTTGCATCATTTAAACACATGTGGAATTTGGGGTTTTTCAGCATTTTACCACCAAATCTTCAACAAACTACATTGCCTCATTGGATTTTGCTTCAAAAGTTATAAAATATTTTGACATGTTTTTGGTTTGGTCTTTTGGGGATTTTGGCTTTTGGAGTGCTAGTGGGCCAGTACGTAGGCTTGAACGGAGGTCTGGTATCTTGCTTAGATTATTTTGCTCAATGCAGTCACTGTGTCATTTAAGTCACATTTCCACTTCTGGCTTTTTGCTACTTAATTGAAATAAGAATCTTGAGGATTTGTTTCCTTGGGTTGGCATCAAACTGTGATCTTCAGATCCCACCTTCATGAGCAGCTGAAATTACAAGTATGAGCCAAACCCTGGATATATTGTACTACCTATAAAACCAAAAGATGGACAAAATTCGGAAGCAAGTGTGTATGATATGTATTTTACATAATTATATAGACAAATATAACCATGTAAGTGTGTGTGTGTGTGTGTGTGTGTGTGTGTGTGTGTGTGATTTTAAATGTGTAGAGGGAAATGAAGATGTATTGAGGAAAGATTTCACCTAGGTTTTTTCACAGACTGGGCTACAATACAGTCATCATCCCATCCATCTGCATCCTTACCTAAGATATGCACATCCTGTGGTGGTATCATGGTTATTTTTTGTGTGTGAGCGCCACTACCGGGGCTTGGATTCAGGGCCTGGATGTTGTCCCTTAACTTTTGTTGTTGTTGCAAGGCTGGTAGTCTGCCTTTTGAACCACAGCTCAGCTTTCTGTCTTTTGCTGGTTAATTGGAGGTAAGGGTCTTTTTGCATGGGTTGGCTTTGAACTGGGATCCTAAGATCTCAGCCTTCTGAGTAGCTAGGATTACAGGCCTGAGCCTCCAGTGTCTAGCTTTTCATTATTACTTTTACAACCTACATACTCATACACATCCCTTGCATCAAAAAATCTGACAGTTCAGGCTAACTGACAAGATGTGAGGAAAGATGGCTGAGTGGATAAGTTTCCAAATGGGCATCTAGCCATATTAATATCATTTTGGTAGGTAACTTATCCTTTAGTGAGCACATATTTCCTCTTTCACTCTTTCTTTAGAAGTCAGTGAAATGTTTTTGATATATCTTTCAAATATTATCTCCCAAACAGGATATAATATTTTAATATATTTGACAATATTTCAGATGGGGGGTCTTGGTTGTCTGAAGCTCTGTGGGAAGAAGGCATCCAGCTGGGCTGTGAGCACAGAGCTGATGTTTCCAATCTGCTGGTTGCAGAGAAAAAGGTTTTCTTCCTGGGCAGGCTTTGAATCCAGACCCTCTGCTTTCAGGCTTCTGAGGATTGCAAGCATATAGCACCACCAACTGGCTCATTTTAGAAGCCTTAGTTGCTTTTCATTCATCCCATTTTTCCTGCAAGGTTGATGTAGGCAGCCTGGTTGTACCTCATGATAAAGTGATTTTTATAATACTTTGCCTCTGTCATTTCTGAAACTTATTTCCTCAGTACTGGGTATATGAAGTTGATCTAAACCCAGTAGCATTTTCCTTCTGAGATGTTAGGTAGCTTATTTAAATCATTTATTCTTTGCTTTGGCAAACAATCAAGATGTTTCTGTAAAACCCAATTTCATGAGAGTATTATAGTTAGAAATTATCATATGCACACTTCAGTATAGTCTATGCTTTTTTATTGATTGATTGATTGATTGATTTAGGTCAGTCATGGGCTTGAACTCTGGGCCTAAGCGCTTTCCTTAAGCTCTTCAGCTCAAGGCTAGTGCTCCACCTCTTGAGCTACAGCACCACTTCCAGTTTTCTGATGGTTTATTGGAGATAAGAGTTTCACGGAGTTACCTTCCCAGGCTGGTTTTAAACCATGATCCCCAGATCTCAGCCTCCTAAGTAGCTAGGATTACAGGCATGAGCCACGAGTGCCTGGCAGTCTCTGCTTTTATAAACTTATAAGATTGGGTGGAAGAATGGTGATTGTTGAATTAATTTAGTAACTATTCTATAGATTTTAATCCTTAAGGCTTATTAACTCAAAAAGGGATTAAATACATTCAGAATAGTGGAATGTGGCAAGTACTGATTTGATGTATGTGGACAAATGATCAGATTTCTTATGATTACTAAAAAGATTTCTTCAAATTTCCAGTGAGAGGCTGCTGTGCTAACTGGGAGGAGACAGTGGTGATGCTGGAGCTCTGAAAACTGGCTATGAAGCAGAATTTCAGACGAGAGCATTTGCTAAGGATATAATTTCCAAGGCTCAGACCAAATATATTGAACTAGATTGCCCAATGATGAACAACGGGGCACATTTTGTTTGTTGGTTTGTCTTGTGAAGATTTAAATTTTGAGCCTGGGTACTGTCCCTTAGTGTTTTTGTTCTAGGCTAATGTTCTACCTCTTGAACCACAGCATCACTTCCAGATTTTTGGTGGTTAATTGAAAGTCAGTCTTACCAAATTTCCTCTTTGGGCTTGCTTCAAACCTCATCCTCAGATATTGGCCTTGGGGGTAGTTAGGATTCCAGGTATGAGCCACCAGTACCCGGCTAGCACCACATTTTAAAAGTATTCTCTAGGTTAGTCCGGTGTGTCTGGTTACAATTTAAGAACATTGGTTCTGGTGGGTCATGTCAGATTTAGAGTAAAATCAGAACTTTTCTTCCTGTAACAAGTAGCACACAATATCTAATTTATTCCTGTCTTCATCTCTGATCTCTTTCTTCTTCCTTGTTCCAGTCCTTCCTTGTTCCATGAACCTCAGCATGTCAGTGCTGTCTTCCTTTTCTTAAACAAGTCAGGTCCATTCCCACCATTGGGGATGTACTTGCTGTTCTTGCTACCTGGAACATCTGCCCCCAGAAAATTGCATGGATGATGGCCCTGCTTTCAGATCAAATGTCCCCTCCTCAGGGATGTCTCTTCCTATCCCCACTGTGAAATTGTACCCACAATACCACAATGACATTGTGATTATGATTTCTGGTTTTCTTCTCAGCATGAAATAGGCATGGAGGCAGCCACATTCACTTCTTTTTCTCCAACCCCTGCAACAGTGCTCAGGAGCCTTAGCATGGGAATGAGCCTGTCCCAGCTCAAGTAATCCTAGTTACCAGTCAGGACAGCTCATCAAGCTGTAGCCTGGTGTCTAGCAGTCATTTCCTCTCATGCTTTGTGCCTCTCTATGTAACTGAGTCCACCTCAGGGCCAGATCAGTGCCTGAAATTTATCTGCTGCCATGGCAAAAGTATCTGTGATGTCATAGAAGTTATGGCCATTGTTTTGTGAAGCTGTGAGGACACCCACCCCCATAAAAGGTCACCCAGACAGGGATCTCCCATGCCCAGGAGTACATTCAAAAGTTCAGCAACCAAACCATCCCTCGCCCCCTGATGCACTCAGTGTGTTTCCATTCTTTAAAAAAGAAAAGAAAAATTCAAGACATGCCTTTGATGATTTGTCACAGAATTATTGAAACATAGTATATAATTTTATGTGAGTATTTGTAAGACTTTGTCCATCTCTGGAGCCATTGGCATATTTATATGTCTTTGCAGCTTGGGAACAAAAATAAGCTTTAATTCAGCATAGTCAGAGACTATAGTTCAGAAGGCTCTTTTGAGACCTTTTTGGAGGGAATGCTATCTTTCCATCTACAGGTGGCCATCTTGGTACAGGAATTGAGTAGATTATCATAGGGTAAGAAGCTTGTCCTTATTTCTACTGACTTTTCTCTGGGGTCAGGGAGGGTGATCCCACGGCATATGTGTCTTTGCTATCCTGGAGGGACCCAGACTTCCTCTCAAAGTCTAATGCCATGATGGTAAAAGAGGCTAAAACTCAGAACCCACCTTCCTATACAACTAGGGTTATAGGCCTGGACCTTGTACATACAACTCATAGCTCTTTTTTGGTACATAATGTGGTCAACTTAATTATATTCACTTTGTAGATAGATGCACAAATGTATATACACATGTATTTATTCATCTATTTATAAACAGTGTTATATCTACACACACAAATATATATTTATATAATTATAATCAAAGTTATATCACCACTTTCCCCAATAATGTTTTACACTAGTTTGTGAAAAAATACCCCTGAGACTAAAAATGTTAAATGCTCTTATAGTTTGAAAAAATCATATTCAATCTTATATAATATATTATATATAATATAGTGTAAAGAATATAACATGTATTTACATATAACTAATTTAATTATGGATTTCCTTCCTGATTAATTATGGAACCATGTAGACAACGATAATTATCTAAATCTAAATCTATTTTACTGTTGTCAGGAAATACATTATTATAATAAGGCTTGGAAAATTCACATTGGTGAGTTACAAAGTTTCAATAATTAAAATATACAACTAGGATGATGATAAAAACAAAATAATAGAAAAAGGAAGAATGGGAGCTTGTGGGAAGAAAAAACCTCCACAACCCAAACCTCCACAACCCATGCCTTTTTCCCCCAAAATCTTTAGAGACTTAATATATTGGAATCAACACTTACAAGCTCTACCCAAACAGAAAACAATCACAAATTTAGAATTCAGCTATTCTAGTCTCAATCCATGCCTTCTGTCAGACAAGCAAGTATTCATCAGCAATCTCCTTTTTTAAAAAAAAAAAATTCATGTGTATGAATCTTCTCCATTAACAATTTGATATACCAGAATTTGTTCAGAGTAGGTACTTGTGGCTCACACCCGTACTCCTAGCTACTCAAGACTGACATGGAAGGAAAACATTTGGCTTGTCATTCTTTAATGACAGAAGGGAAGCTCAGATGTGTTTAGTATGTAAAAGACCCTTAGTTCGTTACTCAGAAGCATAATAAAGAAATGGAAAGGAAGAAAAAGGGCAGAAATATATGTATATGTTCCATTGGGTAGGTGTGTGTACATATGTGTCTGTCTATATGTACATAGGCATACATATCCTTTAAAATGTGAATTGTATTGAATGTTTCCATTTTAATCCCCCTTTCTATCCTCTCCCTGCCCTGTACCTGCCATTACCTCTGATTTCACTGTTAGTTCCCTACTTTTGTCCATCTGGAGTCTGTCCAACCGCTTTTCTGGTGGACCTCTTGACATCAATCATTCATTTTCCTAAATTTTACAGATATGACATGCAATGTAACTATTTTAGAAATGATAGTGAGGGACAACTTCAAAAAATCAATTTCATGTATGCTGGAGACTCACCTGTAATCTAAGTTCTGAGGATGCTAGGATTCAAAGTCAGCCAGGACAGAAAAGCCTGTATAACTCCATCATATTCGCTTAATCAGTCAAAAACAGGAAATGGAGCAATAGCCAAATTGTAAAAAAAAAAAAATACTGTAAACCGAAGAAGAATCTTATAAGAAAAGCAATATATGCTGACCTCTGCAATTATGGAGTTGGGAGCATTTTGTGAGCCTCCAAGACTTGAGTTCTAATCCCAGTACCAGAGCAACAACAGCAACAAAAACCATTTTCTATTACCAAAATAATCCTGACAATTAATAACCTAAGTTGGTAATGTGTATTTAGTCCAGACGATGCTTAACCAGACTCAAGGGTAAATAGACTGAATTAGGAAAATTGAGTCAGAACTGGAGCTAAGGAAATAATACAAAAATAAAGGACTAAAATCTGAAATTAAAATTTAAACAAAATTATAGCAGTTTGAACAAGAAAAAGATATTTTTTTATGAATAATGGGGTTTTGTGTTTTTTTCTGACCAAGGACTTGTACTCAATGCCTGTGTGCCGTCCATTAGCTTTTTTGCTCAAGACAAGCACTCTAGTGCTTAAACCACAGCTCCACTTCCAGCTTTTTTTTGGATGGTTAGAGCAGATTATTTCTGCCCAGGCTGGCTTTCAATTGTAATCTTCAGAGCTCATCCTGGTATCTACGACTGCAGGTGTGAACCACAAGCACCTGGCTGGAATAATAGTTTGAAAGATTCAGTTTTAGAAGAGTTGGAAGACTAAGCCGAGTGAGCAGGTATGCTGAAGCCAAGAAGCTAGAGGCTTTATTATTTGTTCTGATGTAGGAGAAATTATCTTCAGATTGTTTTAATCCTGGACAAAAACACTGTGGAAAAAATATCCAATGTTGTAAGGAATTTTGTGTTCTCAATTTGGGAATCACTGAGAGAGAGAAAAAAATAAGAAGCTGTCCTGCCATAGAGCTCAGAAGTTTAAGTTGACTAGGCAAGTATTCTATTACTTGACCCCTGCCATAGGCAGGTGGTTTTCAGTTAATTTTCAGACGAGGTGTTCAGTTTTTGCCCTGGGATGGCATTCAGATTTGCCTTTTCAAAAGCTGTGGTTGATTATCAGTATGCAGCTCTACTACCAGATTTACAAACCAACAATTATATAAATGGAACAGTTGTGGAAACAGAAGTAGAAATGTAGAAGTCTTGTAAAACTTTGTGTTCCTTGGAAATGGAGGTATAGATGATGGAGAGCTAATATGTTATAGAAATCTTGCCCATGTAATTGTAACCCCTCTGTACAGTATTTTCACAATAAATTAAAAAAAAAGAAATTTGAATCTCTGGACTCAGAGCCTATAGCACAATTGAACAGTACTTTAGTAGGTCATAAATGTCTGATTTCTACTCCCAAAATGACAATAAATACCACCCAGGATATTAAATTGCCTCAAACTGGCAAATTTCTTTGCTTGTCACATTTAAGTCAGGTTTCAAAACTTTTCTAGGACCTCGTTATATGATTTTGTAGAAACTCAGATTTTTCCAAATATCACTGGCTGGGCACTTATTGATTCCCCTGAACATAGACTGGGGGCATTTTCCATTAGCCCCATGGGTAATACTTTATCCTGCACAACAAAACAAGTGCTGATTTGACTAATTTGGAGCTGATCTAGGTGGATTCTAAACATCAATGGAAGTCATCCTGGATCATGTTCTTCCTTGGTGGTTCATGCAGGTACACCTGCATCACATGTGGGGTTCAGAACCACTGGAATGTGCACAGGACTCAAAACCTGTTTGGGCTTTGCTACCAATGGAACAAACCCCTCTATGTTCACATGCTTTCTGGAGTGCAGGGATGGTTCCAGATCTCCATTGGTCACCATCACCAACATCACTAATAGATTCCTTATCTGGAGTTCAAGAGAAGCTTCTCTACAGTAATGCTAACCTGAGAATGGAAATAAGCACAGGATTTTAGAGTGGACTCTAGAAGTTAAGGTGCAACTAAACTTCCATGAGGATCTAATGGGGGATCAGTATAGTTTGAAGTTGGACTGAACACTGATGAGTGGCTATGTTCATGTATTTTCAAAAAGAAAAATTACCTGGCAGAGAATATCCATAAAAGAACATTTTGCCAAGCCAGGTAGTACTAGGGGCTCTTGGCCATTCAGGCCCATCCCTAGACACCCAGGTTCCATCCCTACTCACAGGCTTTGAGGCATCTAAACAAGGACTTCTTCCCTTTTTCTTGGACTCACTGGTCACACAATCCTCCAACTTGTCAAGAAGAATATGTAAGGGGAAGACCAGTCTGAAGAGGGCAAGTTGAATTTGCCATACTGTGTAAGTTCTTTCAGGGTGTCATGGTCCTTACGCTCATAGAATTCATCGTTGTATAAGTCCATCCACACAGTGAAGATGAAACAAATGCTGCTGTGGGCAGATTGGTGACAAGGAAAGTGAGAGCCTGACCTCCCAATCTTGAGCCTTCTACCACAGCCCCTTTCTGCCAGGACTCATGCTGTGGCTGTCCATCACATATGCAGACTTGCCTGTTGAGAAAGGAAGGAGACTCCTGGGAGCAGAATGATCATCACAACATACTTCCAGGAGCTTCTGAAAGACAATTCTCCAAAATTCACCCTGTGATAGGCAGTGAGAATGTTGTTTCTGCACAGGATCTGATTTTCTGCACACTGCTTTCCCTGTCATCCACTAGAATCCACAATTGCAACCACATTCACAACTGTGTCATTTGGCATTCACTGAAGTGCCAAGCCTCAACCCTCATAAGTGGTAGACAAACAAACTTGCACTTTGGTTCAGAAGCCTCAAAGATACCCAGTTTTCAGGAACAGAACTTCTTTTTGTGTCAACATCCACTTACTGGTTTACTTGTTCATCTTCCTCCCAGTTATGGTGAAGGGATCTGTACCAATAAGAAGAGAGAAGGAAGTCAACTCTATGGTTCTCCTTTTCTGAACTAAGAGGACACCTATGGGACTGGCTAAGTCCTACATGGTAGTAGAAAAGTGATGGAGAAACTGATGAGATATGTCTCTACAATACTGTGAAAATTCTGTGAAGAGGCTTGTATGCATCTGTCCAAAGTAAATGTCTGTAATCCTAGCTAATATCTGAGGATCACAGTTGGAAGCCAGTCTAGTCAGTAAACTCTAAAGCCACTCATCTTCAATTAATCAGCAAAAGGACAGAATTGGACCTGTGGCTCAAAGGGTAGAGTGCTAGCACTGAGCATCAAAAGGACAGCACTAAGGCCTTGAATTCAAGTTCAAGTTGCAGCCTTTCCTCTACCTACATTACTTCACAGGCCTGCAAGATGGCTATTGAACCCTTATTTATTAATGGGAAATGTGATTTCATAGGGCCTCACTTAGATGAGGGTCATTGTTAGGTGCCACTGGCTCATGCCTGTCATCCTAGCCTCTCAGTAAGCAAACTGCTGAGGCTCCAGTATCTTCTAAGGAAAATGAAATGCCCTGGTGACCCAGTCCTAAGAAACTAGCCAGGGTGTACACTTCTTTGTCTTATGCCAACCTCCCATGAGAATACCCCCAAAAAACAGGAAGTGGAACTGTGACTCAAAGTGGTAGAGTGCTACCCTTGAGCAAAAAAGCTCAGGGACATGACCCAGAGCCTGAGTTAAAACCCCATGACTGACAAAAAAAGATCACATTTATAGAAAGTAGCAGAGCCACAAGTCAAACACAAGATGGTTGAGTGCTGGAGTTGAAGTTCTATAATGTTTTGGGGCATATTGTAAGATGTTATTAATAAGAAGATCAAAACACCACGGAGATAAACAAAAAATCATCAAGTAGTTGCTTACCTTTTTTTGGGTCAACTCCAGCTTTGCCGTGGGTGGTGTGCAGTTCCCCAGAAAAGGAGAAGAAAATACACCATAGAGGATTCCACAGCACAAGCAAGAAGCTATGGCTGGCATATGTGAAGCATGGAGAGCAGAATTTCCATGACTTGAGACAAACAGGACACAGGATACATACTACAGGTGCTCAAAGAAGTCCCAAATTTCATTCCCTAAGAAGGCTCTAGGGGGTGATGAGATTTGAGCTGCACCTTGAGAGACAGACTACAACTGTGTATAAAGAGAATAATAAAACCAGGCACCAGTGGCTCACTCTTATAATCCTACCTACTTAGGAGCTAAGATCTAAGGATCAAGGTTCAAAACCAGCCTGAACAGGAAAGCCTATGAGACTCTTATCTCCAATAAACGACTAAATAAAAAAGTCAGAAGTGCAGCTCAAGTTTTAGAGTACTAGCCTTGCCCCAGAAAGCTCGAGAACAGCACCATGGCCCTAAGTTTAAGCCCCAGGATTGGTACAAAAGAAGGAAGAGGAGGAGGAGGAGAAAGAGAAGATTCTAGTAGACTGGAAGGAAATACAAAGTTGAAATTTTCCAGGTATACACTGTATAATTGGCCTTTCAAAAACTTAGATTAGTCACCTAAGACTCAGGAGGAAGCAGGCGGTCAGTCACTGCACTACATGTGTAGACGCTGGAAGTGAAAAGCAGAGATGCTATACCCTGGACTCTCAGAAAAGAGAAAACTCAGAAAGAAACTGGAATCTACCTATCCCCCATCTCTGTAGCAACAAGATGAATGAAAAACCTGGAAAAGGAGTGTGTGTGACTGTGACCCACACACCACTGTTTTGTTTTGGGCAGAGAAAGTAGGATTCCTGAGGTCTGGACACTCATCCACGAAATGGGACTAAATGTATTTTCCCCCCTAGGGAGATCAAATTAGATAATCCATTTAGAAAGCATTCTAGCCTATGAAACAGAATAACATGAACATTCCCAGGACTGGACAACCTCCTTCTATACAAGTGTATGCATTCTATTTGGGACCAACCTAAATTAAGCTAAAAGCTGTTTCTTGATCTTTTTTTCTTTAATTGTGCATTGATCTTTTTTAAAAAATTGTGTCTATATGCATGTGTGTGTGCACGCACGCGCACAGCACACCACACCACACACACACACACACACACACACACACACACACAGCACGTGCACATGCATACTGGAATTATGCTAGAACTCAGGGCCTGGACACTGTCCCCTAGCTTTTGATTTTTTAAATTTTTTTCTCAATGTTGGTGCTCAACCACTTGAGCCACAGCACTACTTCTAGCTTTTTGTTGGTTAATTGGAGATGAGTCTCACAGACTTTCCTACCTGGGCTGTCTACAAACCACTCTCTTCAGATATCAGCCTACTGAGTAGCTGGGATTATAGGTGTGAGTCACCAGTTCCCAGTTTTGCACTGGTTCTGGTTTTATCTTCTCTGCTGCACATAAAAGTATCTATTCTATTTTCATATCTTAGTTCTCCAAGTATTTGCAGCCAATAATTACCACCATTTCCCCTCTCCCAACCAAAGTTCTAGACTATTCAAAACAATCCTTTGCCAGCTGCCAGCGGCTCACAACTGTCACCCAAGCTACTCAGGAGGCTGAGTAGTGGTAGGATTGTGGTTCAAAGTCAGCCCAAGCAGGAAAGCCTCTGAGATTCTCATCTCCAAATAACTACCAAGAAAAAAAGGCAGAAATGGAGCTGTGGCTCAAGTGGTAGAGTGCCAGCCTTGAGCAAAAAAAAAAAAAAAAAAAAAAAGCTCAGACACTGCATCGAGGCCGAGAGTTCAAACCCTAAGTCTGTTCATGTATGTGCACATGCGCGTACACACACACAAGCATACACAAGTATTCCATCTCCTTCTGAGGCTCTTCAGGGTTTCACACAAAGACAGAACACCACCTTCTGTCTGACACTTTCTAGAGTTTTCCATATGATGACCAGTAAGAAACACGAGTTCTAAATGTAACCATACCTAGAAGCTAGTTGATCCTCCTACCGTTAATGGTTCTGAACTACCTTACTTTCCTTCTGTAGTCAATCTAATTCTTGCTGGCTAGCTCAACATTCAGCCCACATCCTTGAATAAATAAAGCTTTTTCTGATGAAAGGTAGTGCTCTACCTCTTGAGCTACAGAACCATTTCTGGCAATTTCTGAGTAGTTTATTGGAGATCAGAGTCTCATGGACTTTTCTGCTCTGAACTTTTCTGACTTTTCTGTTTTGAACTGCAATCTTCAAATCTCAGCCTCCTGAGTAGCTAAGATTACAGGCATGAACCACTGGTACCTGGCTTCAGTCTTTTTTCTTTGCTCCAGAATTCCTCTCATGTTGATCCTCATGCACTAAAAGACAATTCAATGTTACTGTCAACATGATGGCTTTTAAAATCAAATTTCTCTGCATACAGTCTAGACCCTTCTATATCACAAGCCACTAACAAGTTATCTGAGATCTGATCATCCACACAAGGCAGGTGACACTAGTAATATTTAGAAGAATTGTCAAAACTGCAAAACTGAGGATTAAAGAAGTAGTAAGGTGGGCACTAATGGCTTGTGTCTGAAATCCTAGCTATTCAAGAGACTAAGACTGAGAGGATTGTAGTTTGAGGCCTGACTGGGCAAAAATGTCTGCAAAAATCCATCACCAAAATAACCAACAAAAAGCAAGGCTGGAGAAATGGTTCATACAGTAGTGCACTTAGCCATAAGCAGCAAATTCAAGCCCAGTTACTGGTTAAAAAAATAATAATTTTTACTTTTCACTGTACACTTGAACCACTCAAATGCATATCACCAGAGAGCCCAATTTTAAGTGGTTTTCCTAGATAATTAATATATAGACAGGGATGAGAAGCTCTGAAGTAATGACCTTGATACTTAAAAGGTTTTTTTTTAATACATCATCGTTGTTCTATATTTTTAAATAAGAGTAGATTATTAAAACCAGTTAATCAGTGAGGTCTAGCTTTCACTGTCAACTATGTGTAGTTATTTCATTTAGCATAATCCATGAGCTGGACAGTGTTTGGCAGTGTCTTTATATTTCAATTTACATAACTTTCAGTATTTAGCTGTTCTGAGAAACATTATGTATGGGCTTAAGCATGTAAATATCTTCATAGCCACTCAACTGTTTACCTAGGATAAATTCTGAGATGAGGAAGTACTGACTTGGAGGGTAATACACACTTTTCAGACTTTTGAACATGTCAAATTGCTATCCTTAATGGAATGGTCAATAGCATTTGGGGCGCATTAGAGTTACAAATAAGAAAAAAGTGGAAGAAAGAGCCTTCCTCCGGGATTTATTTATTTATCTATCTTTAAGTAGTTGTACAAAGAGGTTTCAATTCAACACATCAGTTTAGAAGCGCAGGGCATCTTTTGAAAAAAAAATTTGGTTTTTGGTTTGAACTCAGAGCCTAGTCGCTGTCCCTGAGCAAATTGATTTAAACAATAAAGGGGATTTATAGGCTCATAGAACTGGCAAGTACAGCATTTAAATGAATTTCAAGGCTAGCAGGATTCTGCATTTTAATAATATCATGAAGGATCTGTCTATATCATTTCACCTCTCCCCTTAGCCCTGTGCGGTACCAGACTTTTTTGAGTTAAAATAGCTTTTTCTGTAGCCAGCAATTGCAAATGCCTATACAGGGAGAAAAGGAAGCTCTCTAGAAATGAATGGGCCTGGGGAAAATTATAGTTGTTTTTGTTTCTGTTGGATGGAGGGCTTGAACTTGGGTCTGAGTGCTGTTCCTGAGCTTTTTCTGCTCAAGGCTAGCCTTTGAGCCATAGTGACCAGTTTTCTGGTGGTTCATTGAGGATAAGAGTCTCATGGACCCTCCTGCCTAGGCTGGCTTTGGGCCGTGATCCTCAGATCTCAGCCTCCTAAGTAGCTAGGATTACAGGTGTAAGCCACTGGTGTCAGGCTAAAAAATTATGTTAAAGGAAGTAACTCTGGTCCAGAAAGACAAAAGATCACATGTTCTTTCTCATAGATGGAAGACAGACCTCATTTATAAATATATATAAGCACACACTGAGTCATGTGCATATATATATATATATATACACACACACACACACACACACACACACACACACACACACACACACACACACACACACACAGAGATACATACTACAAAA
Organism: Dipodomys merriami; assembly: GCF_024711535.1. Classification (NCBI taxonomy): domain Eukaryota; kingdom Metazoa; phylum Chordata; class Mammalia; order Rodentia; family Heteromyidae; genus Dipodomys; species Dipodomys merriami. Next base: position 47,784 of record NW_027203830.1, read on the forward strand.
GAATTAACTAAAGTATATGGTATATCATTAACGGAAATAACATGGTATATGCAGGGGAGAATTCTTTGAAAAACTATAACAAAATGGATAACAGGAAGCTGGAACTTGAGGTGGGGGGTAGGTGGATGAGGTGGTACGATGTGGAGGGATGGAGAGAGGAAGGGTTGGAGAATGCAATCATCATATTCAATGTACATCTGTGAAAATGGAACTAGGTAACTTGGGTGGGGTTGAGAGATGGGAAGAATGATGGAAGGAATGGCGTGGATCAAGATGCATTGTACAGCTGATAGCTGATGGCTCTTGCCCATAATCCTAGCTACTCAGGAGGCTGAGATTTGAGGATAAAGGTTCCAAACTGGCCTGAGCAGGAAATTCCATGAGATTATCTCCAAATAACTACAAGAAAACCAGCAGGGGAGCTGTAGCTCAAAGTGGCAGAGGGCTAGCCTTGGGTAAAGAAGCTCAGGGACAGCGACTAGGCTCTGAGTTCAAACCAAAAACCAAATTTTTTTTTCAAAAGATGCCCTGCGCTTCTAAACTGATGTGTTGAATTGAAACCTCTTTGTACAACTACTTAAAGATAGATAAATAAATAAATCCCGGAGGAAGGCTCTTTCTTCCACATTAGGCCTCGCCTGGAATTGACTGATCAGAGATGGGATCATTCTAATTCACTTAAGCTCAAATATAAAGGAGCAGCCAGCTGCTCCTTCCAGACCTTATAGCTTTCAGGGGTGATGTTCAGATGTACTGGGGAAAGGAGAAGGTGACTAGAGGAGGCACCTACAAAGCCCGTACTGGATGAGCAACATGTGAGAAAATAAAAACTTGGTGCTGCTTACATATTTGAAAAAAGAAGGGAAGAAAATGGATTTGTGAGAAATGGGCCTAACATTCAATCAAAAAAGTCTACCGTAGGCCATTTCCACAGGTAGTGAATCCATTAGCAGGCCTTATGCCCAGGAATAGAAAGCACATAGACTATACTGTATGTAGTATGTTACATTCACACAAGTGCTGTGGATGTAAAGAACTGTAGTATTGGGAGCTGTTACGCCTGTAATCATAGCTACTCAGGAAATTGAGATCTAAGGATCAATGCTCCAAGCCAGCTCAGTTCTGTGAGACGCTTATCTCCATTTAACCACCGGAAAACTGGAAGTGGCACTGTCGCTCTAAGTGTAGAGCACTCATATTGAGCAAAAGAGCTCAAGGACAACCCTGAGGCCCTGAGTTCAAGCCCCAGGACTGACAAAAATGAAAAAGAAAAAGAAAGAAAGAAAGAAAGAGATATCTTGGAATAGGTAGATTAGTCAGGCAGAAGAAATCAGGAATAAGCCTGCAAGATTTCTCTTAAAAAAAAAAAAAAAGAAAAATAGGGCTGGGAAGGTGGCTTAGTGGTAGAGTGCTTGCCTTGCATGCATGAGATCCTGGGTTTGATTCCTCAACACCCATAAGCAGAAAAGGCCAGAAGTGGTACTGTGGCTCAAGTGGTAGAGTGCTACTCTTGAGCTGAAGAGCTGAGGGATAGCACCCAGGCCCAGAGTTAGGCCCCACAACCAACAAAAAAATAAATAAAAGAGAGAGAGAGAGAGAGAGAGAGAGAGAGAGAGAGAGAGAGAGAGAGAGAGAGAGAGAGAGAGAGAGAGAGAGAGAGAGAGAGAGAGAGAGAGGATGATCTGAGAAAACTTCCCAAGCATTCTAACTTCCCTTTGACCCAGATAGGTTGGATAAAATGAAAGTAGGATAGTCTTAAATGTCTTTAGGTAATTCCATGCCCCAAGAGCTAAAAGGGAATGACCAATTAAAAATATCATGGGTCGTGACCAATGAGCAAGTCACCTTCCAGCAAATCATTAGCATAAAAGTTAAATGACACCTATATACATTAAAAGAAAAGAACCCACCATAGATTAAACCAGTTAGTTGGCAAACCGCTATCATGACCCCTCTCACCCAGCAAGAACGTTTTCTCTCTCCTCTTCTCACATGCATAAATTGAAAACTTTTAACACTTACTCCTTGCTGTGGATTTCATTCCTTGAGTTCTCCAGGCAGTGACACAGCAAGATCAGGATCTGCTGCAGCTCTAGTGGTGGCCACTGGTGGGGTGAAAGCATTAGCAGGCATGGTTTGTTGCTGGGCTGAAGGCGGTGACATAATTGGGCCTCTCTGGCTATGAAGGAAACAGCAGGTAAGAAAAGTCAGTGTTCTAAGCTGTCAATATTCACGTGGCTAGAACTGGCCTTGTAGCTTTAAGTCTAAGGTTAAAAAACTTCTATGAGAACTTCTTGATGTTTATGGTACCTTGCATATTTCCCTCTTGAAATAGCAATTGCTCTTTCTTTGAGTTTATCATGTGTCAGAATTTTCTAGAAACATACACTTGGGCCCACCCAGTTCTATCCCCTGTTTCCAGGCAAGGTTGTTTAGGCTGTTATTGCCTCCCTTTGAGAAATGTTTCCACTGTGTATAGTTTTTTTTTTTTTTCAGTCCCGGGGCTTGAACTCAGGACCTGGGCCCTGACCCTAAGCTTCTTTATGCTCAACGCTAGTGCTCTGCCACTTGAACCACAGCACAAATCCTGGTTTTTCTGAGCACTTTATTGGAGATAAGAGTCTTAAAGGACTTTCCTGTGCAAGCTGGCTTTGATCCTCAGATCTCAGCCTTCAGAGTAGGTAGGATTACAGGCATGAGCCACCAAACACCTGGCCTATAGTCCTTTTATGACCTCATAGAATAGCTTTAGGTCCAGCTAGCTGCCACTGCTGCAGAGAACAAAGCATTTGCTTTTCCTGTCCCATTTCAAGGGCCTTTGACCAGGTCATTACTAGGTCATTTACATGGCTCAAATACAGCAAAACTCTTTTTTTTTTTTTGGTCTGGTCATGGGGCCTGAACTCTGGGCCTGGGTGCTGTCCCTCAGCTCTTCAGCTCAAGGCTAGCACTCTACCACTTGAGCCACAGTGCCACTTCCGGCTTTTTCTTTTTGCTTAAGTGGTGCTGGGGAATCGAACCCAGGGCTTCATGCATGCAAGGCAAGCACTCTAACACTGAGCCACTTTCCCAGTCCCGCAAAACTCTTTATTACACCCCTCCCCTTTCCCTCCCTTCCTTTCTCAGGGCTACTTTCCTATCATGTGTCATTTTAGGTCACATATCACTCAAACACAACAAAGCTCTGCTCTCTCTTTTTTCTCCATCCCTCCTTCCCCACACTCCTTCTCCTTTCTCCAATCCCTCTCTCCATTTCTTTTCTTTTCTTTTTTGCTGGTACTAAGATTTGAACTCAGGGCCGGGTGCTATCTCTTAGCATTTTTTACTCAAGGCTAGTACTCTGTCACTTGAACCACTTCTAGCTCTTTCCTGGTTGATTGGAGATAGGAACATTATAGATTTCCCTGCTGTAGCTGGCTTTGAACCATGATCCTTAGATCTCAGCCTCCTGTTTAGCTAGGATGACAGGAATGAGATGGCTATTTTTTGAAGAACCCTCAGTGCAGTTTCATTAGTACAATTTGATTAATATTCATCTTTTCACCATAGTGTGGGGTTCATAAGGGATCTTTTTAAACTACTGTGTCTTCAGTGTCCTTGACATTGTACTAACACCTGCTTTACTTATATCTTTAAATAAAATAACATTTGACTAAAAAAAAGCAACATATGTTCTTGAATTTTATTTTCATTACAACTGTTTCTCATTTGCAATCATGCTTAAACAAGTTTCTTGAAGTTAGGGAAAACAGGGTTTTGCAATTGCACGTATGAAATTCACTCCCAAATGGTAACAACTCCTCTCATTGCCATGAGTATTTGAGTACAGATTCCTTCGACTCACTTTCAGAGCTAACCAGGTTCACTGGTTCCCATTGATGGACAGGTAGACTTAGGAAAACATTCCCAATTGAGGAACATGTGTTTCTATAGCTGTCAGATGGAAGCCAGTGTGGAGATCCCATTTAAGGAAACATGGTGGACAGAGAAATCACAATAGCCAGGAGAAAATGACCAGGTGCACCAAGAGCAAGAAAGGGACTAAGTGGAAGATGCTCCCAAGATATTCCCCATGTATGCAACTTTCCAACCATGGTCTGTAATAGAGACAACCCATCAACAGGGTCCATGAAAAGGGAGACAGCCAATCAGCAAAATCCCCACTCCACCATACTGGCTCAGTAGCTAGAGCAACAGAACAAAACAGAACAGCAGCAGCAGCAGCAGCAGCAGCAGAGTACTAGTAAAAGCAGCTCTTTTGATTTGTTGTCCATTAGTTTTTGGTATACATTTTTTTTTGGTGGTATCCTGATGTAGATGCTCAGTTCTCCCATTGTCCTATCTGAGTACATGCTTTTCCCAACCTGGGACTCCAAAAAGAAACAGAAAATGCCACATGTCTGTCTCTGTTGGACGTTGGGCATAGGCATCAGGGAAAGGCCATAGGCTGGTTTGCTTTGAAAAACTTGGGTGGGGTGTGACCAGTTTCTAATTGAATTCCATCCTATCAGGAACGAGATCTTCATCTCTTCTCAGGGTGCCCTTGACTAGCAATTCCCTCTGCTAACATTGCAGTCGGCTACAGTTCTTTCAAACCCTGGGCCCAGAGGAGTCTGGGATGTGAAAGTATTAACCTGTAGATTAATTTCTCATGCCAGTTGTGTTATTGGATTTCTCTCTTTGCCAACTCACTTTAAATGGCTGTAACTACTGAGGTCTCCAGTGAACCTCAAAGTAGAAATGATGTTTGCAGAGAAGGACTGCATCCATTCCATCTACCCTCAGAGCTCCTGCACAGACCCTTTCTCTTCAGCAGAATGGAAGTGCATTTGTAAAGGTGTAAGCGTTTACATTCCCAGGACCTTTAAAGAGTATTAACTTCCTCCAGGTCTCTGAACAAAGCAATTACTTGGCTAGAGATAGAACCATAGTGATACATATGAGACTAGGTTTCCTTCCCTTCTTCTCTCCCTCTAACCCCCTCTTCTTTCCTCCCACCCTTTTTCTTTGTCCTTCTTCCTTCCTCCCTCTTCTTTACTTCCTCCCTCTTCTTTACTTCCTTCCTTCCTCCCTGTCCTTCCTTCCTTTTCTTTTTATTCTAGTACAGAGACTGAACTCCAAGGTCTGGCTGTCCTTTAGTTTTTTTTTTCCCCAAGGCTAGCATTTTACCACTTGAGTAAACTCTACTTTTAGCTTTTTGCTCATTAGTTGGAGATAAGAATCCCATAGATTTTTCTATCTGGGCTGGCTTCAAACCAGTATACTTAGACCTCAGCCT